>NW_003852501.1:561371-561737 GCF_000181295.1 Otolemur garnettii
GCCTGGTTGTTTCTCCCACGATTTTGAAGAAAGTCCTTGAGGCAGAGAGTGAAAAATAAATAAATAACTAAATCCAACCATGGAGCAAGATGTTGTCAGCCGAAGGCAGCTCAGAGCTTGCAGGAAACTGTCCACCACACTCCAGCCAGACCCAGGGGTGGGCTGAGGGGATGTGATACAAAACCCCATCTAGGACAATTGCTCAAAGTAATACGTGTGCGTAGTAAAGAGAAAAATTAAGAGGAGAAGAGTACACAGCACAAAGGCAGCACCCCCTCCCCCACCTTTCCCCACGCCAGCCCCACTGGTCACAGCCAGCCAACATGGAACTGCGACTTACTAGCTTTTCCGCCACCTCTATTTCTT
>NW_003852501.1:563545-569434 GCF_000181295.1 Otolemur garnettii
GTGTGATGGAAATATGTGTCTAGGCTACACACCCTAGATTTATGGGAACAAACACATCCACAGATCCACATAGTCCACCTAAGTGGCTCCTGGGGATCCTTGTTAGACCACATAACTGGTGGCATAAGACACTCACTGATAAAAAGAGCTGTGAGCCTTGCCCCAGAGTACAGGTGGAAGCCCACAGCCATGTGCCTTAGCATTGGCTCACTTCACTGGGTGACCCTGAGCAATTTACTCAACCTCTCTGTGCCTTGGATTACTCCTAAGTAAATGAGGAGTGATAATAGAATTGACTTTCAAAAGATGAATATAAGGATTAAATGAGATAGCAGAGTACTTCTCTACCCATTTGTGGTGACAAAACATATTTTTTTAAATTTCCATCTGTTCTGAACTGATACGCTTTTAAAATGCAATAAAATTATCAGTTAAATAGCAGTGACAAGTACAAGTTTCTAAACACGTACTCTCAGTTTCTGTACTTATCTTGTCTTAAATTGGTAACAAACGATTGTTGATCAGAACTGGTCTGTGGACCACACTTTGAGTAACACTCCAATCATACATGCAAAGGGCTTCTCATGGTTTCTGGCATACAGTAAGAGCTCAGTAAATGTTGGCTTTTAGGATTATTTTTGCCTAATAAGTGTCCATTTTACTGTAAAAGCTTTTACTGATAAGAGCCCTGTTGTCAGGAACTGTCTTAAGAGCTGAGCTGTCAGAGTAGCAAATTAAACACAAGCCAAAGTATGGGCGACGCCTGTGGCTCAAAGGAGTAGGAGCGCCAGCCCCATATGCTGGAGGTGGTGGGTTCAAACACAGCGCTGGCCAAAAAAAAAAAAATAAACCGCAGTAAAGTGAAGGGTAGAACCTGCAGTCACTCACCACAACAAGAATAGCAAAGCTAAAACCAGAGAAAGCTTCCACCTCTCCCCTGTTTCATGTCTCTGGGGAACAGTGCACAGTTGAGGATCAGCTGGATCCAGGCTGTGGGGGTGTCTTACCACCCAGGGAGCCCAGAACAAAGGGCTTCTGCAGTTTGATGGACCTAGAGGAAAGGAGAAGGCTAGAAGTGGAAAAGTAGCAGATATATATTTAGAGTAAACTATCTTCAGGGCAGCGCCTGTGGCTCAAAGGAGTAGGGCACTGGTCCCGTATACTGAAGGTGGTAGGTTCAAACCCAGCCCCAGTCAAAAAAAAAAAAACTGCAGAAAAAAAAAAATAATAAAACCTATCTTAAAGGTTTCCCAATAGGAAGACTTCCCAGTGGCGGCCCTGGGCTACAAATGCAGCATGGCTGAGCGTAGTTGGGGGAGCACCTTTGCACAGGCTGTGCACCAGGCCGGGATGAGGGCAGCTTTCCCCCAGAAGCCTGCCACGCAAAGCCTTTGTTACTGCCTATGGTCAGAGACTTTTTTTCTCTTCACAAGTGACAAAAACAACTTCCTAAGAGAGAGCTACATTTAAATGACAAACATTTGCTCTTCAAGGCGCCTTTTTGGAGAAATTTTCTGACTCAATGAATAACCCTATTTGAGAAAAAGTCAAGCATCATTTAGGATGTCCAACTCAAAAACAAATGCAGTCCATGAATAATTTAAACAAAATGAAGGATCCTTTTTTCAAAGAGAAAGGACATTGCAAAACTTTTTCTTCCTTAGAGGAAGAAATATTTTTTAAAAACCATTCCATGAACCACAGACTTGGTTGATAACTTTCCACATAATATTTCAAATTACCTGAGTAGGAAACTATCCACTCAGTCACCAAATTCTTGTTAGCTCTGCCCAGTAAATTTGTTCATGCTGATTGCATCAATGCCCACTTCTTTTAGTCTACTTTTATGACTGAGCTCGTTCTTTTTAAGAAGGCCCTTGCCAAGTTAGACAAGACCCAAAGGTATGAAATGAGGACAGTGAGAAATAAAAGTTGGGAATCTTTAGCTAGGAAAAGAGACTTGTGAGGAAGGGGAGATGATAACTGTCTTTAGTATTTCCCAGATTAGACATAATCAGAATAAAAATGAATAAAAGTGACAAGGATGCATATTTCAGATACACACGTGCACACATGCACAAATGTTTTAACTCAAAGAAATTCAAGAATTTTTAACAATAGGTCATGTTCAAGTTGCTATTAAAAAAAATACTAGTAGACTGGGATGAGAATAAACAAGGGATAGTCAAGGCAATAGACGACGGGTGAATTCCACAGCTTGCCTGCCAGGTGAGGGTCTTAAGGGGGTGGGGGGCTAGCCAGATCCTTTGTGTCTTTGTCTTAAGAGGAGAGAAGGAGGAAGAGGGGAAAGGGTTTGTGTGTGACTGCCTTAGGCCCTCCACAACGCGTAGTAGGCTACCTGATCCAAAACCCAAAAATCTGTAGCACCCTACAGTTTTCAATGATCAAAATGGTGATGGATGAATTGAAAGCATAAATACAAAAACAACGTACACAAAAATTTTATCAACTTTATTCATTCAGAGTATATAATATTAAGTCAAGGAAACTAGTGGCACTAACAGAAATATACTGGTCTCAGAAAGTAGAGATCTAGTGAAGAAACACATGTCTAAATTCTGAGTCCGTATTTACCTCATCAACTTTTTCTCTCAACTCGTATCTCGACCTTTATTTAGCTTGTATTTCAAGTTAACTTGTACTTCAACCTTCCTAGAAAACAAAATATTTTCATAAAGTTAAATAGGAGCAAACGTCACCCAAACGTTAGCCATATAAATTCCATAACATAAGTTTCAGAATAGTCTTCCTAGAGGTAACATACTGACTTTTACTATTACATGGATTCTATATCACCTTGGAAGTCCCCATTATTCTTCAGATCAGTCAAGTCCCCTCAAAACTAAGCCAAGCTTATAGCACACATTCTTGATAATGTATCACATCCTGAGGTTTATACTTGAAAAGCTGTTACAGAGATGTAATGCATAATTCATACACCTCAAATATCTGTGAATTTCTTCCAAAACTCTGTCTTTACTTCCATAAAATAGCTCTCGAATTCCATAAAATACGTTATCCTACTGAGCTCAGGACAGTTCAGTTCAGTTCAGACAGTTCAAGAACAGAAAACCAGGATGAAACTGGCTCAGACATTGACTATAATATATTGGCTCACATAATTTAAAGTTCAAAGCTAACTCAGATCTTAGGCATAGTGTGTCCGCAACTCTAGCTCAGTATACTCTCTTTACTGCTCTGTACTTTATTTCTGTGTGATGATGGCTTCCCATTGTGACATATGGTGGCAGCAAGTTTAGGCTTTAGATCCATCTTCTTTGTCATCCAAAAGAAAGAGATTTCCTGTGTCCCACAACTTCCAGAAAATTTTCCAACTACCTCATTAGTATTTTAGGTTGGGGGGGGTTGTTTTTTGGGGGTTTTTTTTTTTTTTTTTTTTGAGACAGAGTCTCACTATGTCGCCCTTGGCAGAGTGCTGTGGCGTCACAGCTCACAGCAACCTCAAACTCTTGGGCTTAAGCAATTCTTTTGCCTCAGCCTCTCAAGTAGCTGGGACTACAGGTGCCCACCACAACTCCCGGCTATTTTTAGAGACGGGGTCTCACTCTGGCTCAGTCTGGTCTCAAACCTATGAGCTCAGGCAATCCACCCACCTCAGCCTCCCAGAGTGCTAGGATAACAGGCATGAATCACTGTGCCTGGTGCCCAAGTATTACATTGATTAGGCAACCTCTGAAACAATCTTCTGCACTAGAGGAATTATTATACAGTGAAAAGCTTAAAACTGGGTTACCTGAAACAATAAATGTGATGGGGGAGAAGGGGAGGGCATGATCTGGGTCTGTAGCATTTGCCAAATTCCATGGTGTAAATATCTCCACTATAGCCAATAAAGTGCAAGAAAGAGGAAAAATGGAAATACTATGAAGAATGCCAGACTGTCAAAAGGCAGGGAAGGAAGAAATAACAGAAGGCATGTTAAGGCATTGAGAGAAAAAAAATGCCTTTTCCTGATTTAAGCTTTCTTAAATGGTTATGTACATAAAGACTGCAATAATAGATGCCCAAACATGAAAAGTTGTTATTTCTTTGTGATAGAATTATGAGTAACCACCTTCTTTGTGTTAAAAATGTTTAAGTATACATATATGTGAATAAACAACATACAGGATGTCCATAAAGTCTGTATGCAATTTTTCGCACATGAACTTTGTGGATACCCTGTATTAATTTTACAATAGAAAAAAATAATAGCTTTATAATACTGTTTGTCAAAACAAAACCAAAGCACATCTGAAACAGTGGCAAAACTCAGTACACATAATACAGAATTCTGTATTCAATTACATATAATCAATCAGCAAGCGTTCCTCTCACGCAAAGGAGTAGAATGAAATCATTCAAGAAGGAAATGGCTGCTTTTCCACATTGGAGACTCATTTCTTCTATGACGGTTACTCAAATACTTATTGATCACCATAACAGTTTTCATAAATTGTTCCAAAAATAATTCTGTCGACATTCATCCTTTCAACAAGATTCCACAATTTTAAGCGGTATAAAAATTATCAAAATGCATGTTTGACAGCCCAATCATTTTGTCCAACTATTACTGCGGTGCTTACTTACAGCTGCAAGTCACGAAAGAATGAAGAAAATGATGAAGTTGCTGGACCCTCAAAACAATCTATTCATTATATGAGGAACTTCAATCATCAAAAACTAAGTAGTTCTCCTTGCTTTAAAAAAAATTATAATGTCTGAGTGGCAGACGAAATGAAGTAAGAAGGAAATTCATCTTTCTTCCTCCGCTCTCATTCATAAAGCTTTTTGTTAATTTCAAAATGGAAAGTATGAAGAATTAATGAGATTTTTGCCTGATGCATATCCCCTAAAGCCATATCTATTTAAATTAGAAATTCACTGAGATAGGGTATATATACGCTTTTGGTAATTCTTGAAAAATAATTGCATAGCTTGCAAATAGCAATCTCAAAAGAAAAAGAAATGATACAAATATACTTCAGAAACAACTGTCTGAGTCTATATATTTTTTCCTCTTGAATCCTTTTTCAAATTGAAGGTTTCAGATGAAATGTTTTATGTCTGTTCACGTGTGCACACTTATTTCTATATCTAGCATAAGATCAAATCATTTTGTCCTGTCAGAAACGCAGCAATTCTGGAGCCACTACACTGAACTTCATGTGCCACAGCACTTATGTTTGAAGAGTTTATGGTGCAGTGATCTTGGGCGCAGAAGATGATTTTCTCCCCCAGGGTTTAGTCTCTCAGACTAGATTAAGGACCTCTAAAGGCAAAGGATTTTGCTTTTGTCATCAGTATTTTTGCATATTGATGGACATATAATAGGTTCAGTGAATATTCATTAAAGAAATTCAGCAGTAATTGAATGAAGTTCTGCCTTGCCCCAGGTCTCAAATTTGCTAACGTAAGAACAACTTTAAATTTAAATGTAAAACTGGATGGAGGCCCTAGCCCTCAAGTCATGCATAGTCCGTCCATTCTCAAAACCTCAAAGACTTCCTGAGCCTTTTGAACACTTTCTGGGTCAAAGAAATTACTCATTCACTGAAAGCTATTGCCTGATTAAGGCTTCAAGGCATCCTCCTAGCAAGCTATTAAGACAAGCACCAGGTGTCTTACTAGAACACTGAATCCTGAGTTAGAGGTGCCCCTCTGCCAAAGAACTCTCCCCTATCTAGCCTAGATTCCTCCCCCCTCAGAGGTAACATTCTTAAGATCCACACCCTGCCATGTACCCTGCCGGTTCCTCCAGGTACTGATCGGCCAGATTCTGTAACTTCCTCCTAAAGTACAGCTTCTACTTCTCCACCCAGGGTGAGCTGAACTGGAATCTGGGCATCAGCTCGAGAGCAATGTGGG
>NW_003852501.1:569667-575539 GCF_000181295.1 Otolemur garnettii
TGGAGAGGGCAAAAGAACTACTTCTGCCTCCAAGGAGGATCCAGAGGACCTGGAGGATATAAGGTTGCCATCCTGTGTCTCCAAGTCCCCAGCTTTTCCTCTCAGGGCCCCACCTTTGACAGAGGAGACTCGCTGAGGCAGTGCACATAGTAAGTCTTAGGCTTTTCTCGCCCTTACATCAAATCCAGAACTGGGTTTTCAGCATGGTCTTCATGGCAGCTGAGAGAATCGAGTACTTGAAAGCAGCCTTCGGAACAATCTAGCTTACAGAGCAGAGCTTAAATGCATCTATGACTCTTTTTTATAAAGCCACCAATTCCATTAAAAGAAAACGCCACAATCTTATAAATTCCCTCTTCCCATGGCAACCAAGTGCATCAGTGACACATCTACCAATGCCTTGTCTTCTAAATACACTTCTCAATAAACCACGAGTAAACTAGAAAACGGGTTTCTAACTGATCCCAGGCACGCATGTCATCTTAGCACTGCCCAGGCAGGTCACTGTCCCTTTCAGTAGAGCTGATCTAAACCTCTCTGCTCCCCTGATATGAAGTATATTTGTATCATTTCTTTATCTAAACAGCTCAAAGGAATAGACAGCTCCTATATTGTATAGTATGAGAGTCACTGCAAGTTCTCCAAATTTAAAAATAAAAAAAAATGGATTATCTGACTACATATGTCCTTATAAATTTAGTAGGCTGAGGATTTAACTTGCATTCTCTTTGTGCTTTAAGCTTGAACTCCTAACACTGCCTGACAGCAGCGCTTCCTCAGCACCCTGGCCAGTGTCCAGTAGCAGAACCCTGAGGTCACAGAAACTTGGCCCTTTGCCATTAGCTTCATGGCTATGGGAAAATTCATTAAAATAATGGGTGGCAACAAAAGCGTGGTTTTTGTAAGAGCCACAACTGTAGATGTCGCAAATATACTCAAGTATTCAAAGTAGCTTTAGTACTGGGCATTTTAAATGCAATATAGTAAGCAGATTAAAATGGTAATGGCCTGTCAGGATTCTTGAAATAAATGGGGCCTGGTAGATAAATTACTTTATATGGAAATTCACAGATACATACTGTTTTTGAACGTGTTAAGCTAGAGTCAATAAAACTAACTCTAATAGGGTCTGATCTCCCATGTTCTTAGTAGTTCTTAAGGTTTACCGTAGTGTACTTAAAATCACCTGAGCTAATTGTTACATGTGCCCATCTTAGTACCTAGCCCCAGAAATCAGTAGGCGGGGCCTAGAAATCTATATTTTAGGAAGCACCTCCTTCCATCAGGCACTCTGACAAAAGTAGTTCACAAAGCACTCTTTTAAAATCACCAGTGCAGGAGTCTGTGACTTGACCTACTGTCTTGAAACCTCAGTGGGCCCACTGGCAAGAATCTCAGGAGAAGGATAGTAGGTGGTAAATGTGTGCAAAACATCTCTCACCACACATGCTGGCCCTCGCGGGCCTCAGCTGTTACCAGGACCTTTGAACTAGTGGCCTGTTCTCCATAAACTATGACTTACCTTAGTAAAGTCATAATCCATCTGATGTCATCCCATGCCTGTGCCTCCCATTCTCACCTCCTGCCCCATGGCTTCACTGTTGTCACAGAGGCATGGGACATCATGAGATCCGCTGCAATCCACACATATAGCAACCCTTAAGCCCTTGGGGAAGTAATGAAGAAAAACTTTGATCCTGGGGAATGGAGACAGCAGATGAATTCTGACTATCTCTCTCCACAGACAATCAAAAGAAGTAGTCATTTATATGACTTCTTCAAACATGGCCCCATCGACCTGAAGTGAGAGTCACTTAAATGGCTCTCTGTCTCTTGGTCTCTGCCTCCTCTTGTCCCTCATGAGTGCTCTGGGTATTGTACTCCTAGATAACCTAAGACACATTAGCACCAGGCTCTGCTTTCTGAGGAAACCCAGAGAAGACACCTTATATAATTTAGTTACTCAACTGCAGTGCAGCAAAGACTTAGGAATCCATGAGTTCCTCTAACCTGACCCACTCCTGTTTCATTGCATGGCTAAAAACCTCTGAACTTTGGACAAAACACCTCCATGAGGGACAAAGGAGACACCAAGAAGCCAGGTCCACGGCCACTAGCGTGCAGCCTTGATCTTATGTGTGTCCTTTGCACTTCTTGCTAGCTAAAGAACCTAATCTAATGGCAACAGAACCCATACTCAGTGGGTACAGCACCAGCCACATACACTGAGGCTGGAGGGTTTGAACCCAGCCCGGGCCAGCTAAAACAATGACAACTGCAACGACAACAAAAAAAAAAATAGCCAGGTGTTGTGGCAGGCACCTGTAATGCCACGGCACTCTACCCAGAGTGACAGGTTGAAACTCTGTCTCAAAACTAAAAAACCCTAACCTAAGCTATCATTCTTACCAGTCCCCGAATCTAGACTAACCAAGCTTTTTTTTTTCCTAATAAGAAAAAAACCTTTTTTTAATTTCAGACTATTACCCAGGTGCACATGTTTTGATTACATAATTTGCTTTTGTACAATTTGAGTCAAGGTTATAACTCTGTCCTTCACCCAGAATGTGTGCATGGGACCAGTTAGGCGTGAATTAACCCAGCCCCTCCACCCTCCTCTCACCTACTCGATTCCCATTGAGTTTTACCTCCGTGTGTGCATATAGACGTTAATCCACTAGTGCCAATTTAGTATTGAGAATATTGGTATTTGGTTTTCCTTCTTTTTCAGAAGAATGGTCTCCACTTCCATCCAGGTTGTCACAAAAGTTACTAGGTCACCATTTTTTATGGCTACATAGTTCTCCTTGGTCTATACACACCATATTTTATTAATCCTTTCATATATTGATGGGCACGTGAGTTGTTTCCACATCTTTGAGATTGTGAATTGAGCTGCTATAAACATTCAAGTGGAAGTGTTTTTTTGATAAAATGTCTTTTTCTTTCCTTTGGGTCAACACCCGGTAGAGGCATTGCTGGGTCAAATGGTACGTCTACTTTTAGTTTTTTGAGGTATCACTATATCACTTTTCATAGAGGTTGTACTAGTTGGCAGTCCCACTGATAGTGTGTTCAGTGTTCCTTTCTCTCTGCGTCCACATCAGCATCTGCTGTTTTGGCACTTTTTTATAAGAGCCATTCTCACTGGAGTTTTGTGCTTTTAATTTGCATTTCCCTGATGATTATAAATGTTAAGCATTTTGTTGTTTTTTGGTTTTTGGGTTTGTGTTTGTTTTTTGTTTGTTTTTTTGTTTTGTTTTGTTTTGTTTTTTTTGGCCTGGCCAGGTTTGAACCCTCCACCTCTGGTATATGGGGCCAGGGGCATATACCTTTGAGCCACAGGCACCGTCCAATGTTAAGCATTTTTTCATGTGTGTGTTGGCCATTAGATTATCTTCTTTTGAAAAGTTTCTGTTCATGTCTTTTGCCCACTTTTTAATGGGGTTGTTTGATGTTTTTCTTACTGATTTGATTGATTTCTTTGTAGATTTTGATTATCAGTCCTCTATTGGACTGTATTAATATTTGTATAGCATGCAAATCTTTTCTCCCTTTCTGTTGTTATTTCCTCTGTTGATTGTTGTCATTGGCTGTACAGTAACTTTTTAAGGTCATCAGGTCCCATTTGTTTATTTTTGTTATTGCCGTGATTGCTTTGGGGGTCTTCTTCATAAATTCTTTCCCTAAGCCAATGTCTATAAGAGCTTTTTCAGCATTTTCTTCAAGAATTCTTATAGTTTCATGCCTTAGGTTTAAGTCTCTTATCCATTGTGAATTAATTTTTATAAGAGGTGCTGCTCCGTTTCAGTCTTTTTATGTGTGGCTATCCAGTATTCCTAGCACCATTCATTGAATAGGGATTCTTCTCTCCCAGTTTATATTTTTATCTGCTTTGAAAATAATGGCAAAGCCAGGTTGCCTGATAGACTGATAGTTAAATTTCTGTTCTTTCATCTCAACAGCCTATGTTCAATTTTCGGAAGGGAATGAGCTTGTTCAGGTTTGGTGTTTATGTAATTTGTGCCATTTATTAGTGCCAGTGAAACTGACCAGGCTTTTTAGTCCAGCATGGTTCAGTAGGGTTACACCAAATTCAACTAGGTTAAAAGATTCAGCCAAAATATGATTTGGGTTAGATTCAGAGCTATTATCCAAAAAAAGTTTAGTTCCAGTTTCTCAGCTGTTTCTTTTTTATGACCTAGACTAAAAACTTCACTCCCACCATATTCTATTAGTTAGAAGTGAGTTACCAAGTACAGCTTATGTTGACATTCACAGAGAGAGAAATCAGACTTCACTGCTTGCATGGAGGAATACCAAAGAATAGAAGACTACCATCTGTCTCCATCCTGGAAAGACTCATCAATATCTTCACATATCAGAATCCTGCTATTTCTTATGAATAGGACTGGGACCATCACTTTTTAGTGCAAAGCTATACATGCAGTGGATACCACATGTCTAGTATAAACATACTAAGAAGAAAAGGACTCTTTTTTTATGGTCCCCTGTACTTCAGTTATTTCAGTCATCACGAGAACCAGGCAGTTACTCACATTCAAAGGCTTGATTGACATGCCAGGTGAGAAATCGAGACAGTTAGCTGAATAACTCAGGCAAAAATCCCTTCTACTTCAATTACAAATATGATGTAGGAATTTTAGTTCATACTGAGGTATTTTTTCCTTACCAGAGGCAAAAGACTTTCTCATAGATTTTTCCTCCCTCAGTCAACTTCAAATTTCTCCCAGATGGCTCTGAGTAACTCATAGAAGCAATTTGTCACCATTCCTTTTATTGAAGGCTCCCAGATGAGCAGTAATGCCTTGATTGGCCTCATACAGGCTCTTGCTCCTGTAACTTGCATGGGGTAAGAACTACATTGTCTCACCCCAAAAACTGGCAACCCATTGAGCATCCACACCAAACTTCCCCAAGCAGGAGAAACCAAAGTGTATGCTTTAGGTACCTGTAGTACCTAAGGTCAAAAACAAAGTTTTTTAAATTCTGTCAGTTTTTTAAGTATTTTATGATTTTATTATTCAAGTTTATATATTTTTAGAGTGTGCCACAAAATGCAGAAACAGAAAAGACTTGTTGATATATTTAAACCAATGAATGTACAACATTTATGTCAGGCAAAATTCTTCATAATCAAAATCAAAAGACAAATAACAAACAAGAAAAGCCATCTGCAATTCATATCACAGGCTAAACATTGATTTCTCTAATATATAAAGAGCTTCTATAATTCAATAAAAACAACAAGCCCATATAGAAATGGACAAAGGATATGAACTGACAGTCTAAGGTGAAATGGAAATGGCTCAAACATATAAACAGATGCCCAACTTTACTTCTAATAAGAAGATGAGACTGAGACAACATAAGGACATAATTTTATCTATTAAATTGGAAAATATAAAAACGTTTGATAACACACTCTATTAGGGATGATGTAGGAAACGGGCACTCTTAGGGAGCTTGATGGTAGGAAGAAAAACGTCATGGAGACCATTGTGCCCAAACTGATCTCCATTATAAATGCATGTGACGTTCAGACTGTGTATGCCATTTCTGGGACTTTATCCCTATAGTTGCGTGCACACAAACACCCAGGCATAAAAAGACAGATATATAAAAGCCTTTATTGCAGCATGGCATAGAATATTGAAACCACTTAAATGTCTACGAATGTGTACCCACCACAAGTGGAATTATAGAGAAACACCAGCACACTGAGTTCAAATAGAACAAGAATCCTTCATTAGGCTGGCCAGTCATGAGCAGACTCAGGCCACAAAGTCTCTTGACCACCTTGAAGCATGGGTGTAAAGTTTTTATATGGCACTTCAAGCAGGGGATGGGA
>NW_003852501.1:575843-582921 GCF_000181295.1 Otolemur garnettii
AAAAAAAAAAAAAAAAAAAGAACTATGGGGTGAGAGGTCTGGGGTCTTCTAAAAACTGCACACAGACAGACCAGACAGACTTGTGACAGGACTGTGGTTTCCACAAGATTTTTTCAATTGTCACAGGCTTCTGCAACTCTCAACTAAATTTCCTTCCTGTCTTTGCAGGGTCACTGCTTGCTCAAGGGGCTATTTTGGTTACAAAAAGGCAGGGGTTGGCAAACCCTTTTAACAAAATGGAGTAAGTCTGGTTCACTTGTTCACAATGGATGGAGTTAGGGCATCACACCAAGAGGGGCTGTGTTAAATAAAATATTACAAATGTATACAATAAGCCATCACAAAGCCATTGAAAATAAAGTAGATATTTATTCTGCCAACCTAAGTAACAAAGGGAGAGACATTCTCTGAAAGAAAAGTTGTTTCACAATAGAGCATTGCAATGGGAGTGCGCAGGCTGTAGTAAACCATGTTAGGAATCAAGGCAGTAAAGGAAGACAAGAATTTGTAAAGGAAAAATTGAAGGGCATGACATAATTATTTTTAAATAATTATCCTTGGCTACAAAGATCAATAACAAGAGTGACGTCAGTCCATATTTGGGCAGGCAGTTTCTAGACAGATGTCCTTGCAGAAGTACCTTTTGTGTGAGGTTGTGATGACTTTGTTCAAGGTTGTGGGTTTTGTAGAGTTTTTTTTCCATCATCAGGCATAAAAAGCATGAAGAGTTTCTGTTTATAGCTTTCCCCAGGTCTACTTGTCAGAGTTTTCTTAACATTAGTGACTCCATTTTAATCCTGACAACTTTCACAATATACTGAAATGGAGTCCAAAATACATTGTTAAGGAAAAATAAAAGCAAATAAGGGGCAAAACTATTTGCATAGTATGTTATGTTTCCACCTTAAGAATAAACATCTATCATAGATATCACACACACACAGAGCAAGGGAACAGAGAAACTGGGAGACAGAGATAAGAAGGAGGCCTGTTCTTTATTATGTTTTATTTAAATCTTTCACATTTTTATATTATGAGCATGACTTACCAATTTAATAAGTAAATAAAAATGGTACACTCATGTACTCCCAGAGTGGGGTTCTATAATAGAGCACAAGCTTAGATGTTTAAACCGCCCCACCCTGTCATACACCCGGCTAGACCCTGTGCGATCTTCATCCCCCTTTCATTTTGCAGCTCTCTCCTGGGATATGTCCTGAGGGTCACTTTGTAATTACACTACAGGGTAGCATTGCACTTAATAGCTTCCAGCTTCAGAAGATGCTGCCATTCTGACAGTGAAAGATACCAGGACCCAGAGAAAGCTTTTCTGGCTTAAAGTGATGCTTTTCATTCTCTTAAGAACCTCTTTGTGCAGATAGATGAAATTGCTTTCAGGGTGCTAGGAATAGAGAGCTGAACCCTATGACTCTCTCTTTCTGACACATCTTTTTGAGTCAAGGCAGCTGTTATTCCTGCATTACAAATGACATTTTTGGCTTTGACCCTTTCTTCCTTCCCTCCTTCCCTCCTTTCTTCTTTCCTTCTCTTTGTTTCCTCTCATATAAATCCATTTTGGAAGCAGGTAGTATTGGGGAGCTCTATTTGCTTGAGATTGCAAAACAGAGATTTTCCAAAAAAAAGATTCTGTAGCTTCAAACTTTAACTGAGTCCGTGCTTTTGTTTGCAAATCCCTTTGCAAAACAATAAAGCTATGTTAGCCAAAAAAAAATCATCACATTAGCTGAGCTAGACATTGACAGAGCAACTGGGTGTGAGGAAAATAAATATGGGCCATGGTTCTGAGAAAGCCAGTTTCCATTGGCAGGCGGTATGATTTGGGGGCAAAGCATTTTTTTCTATGTATCAGGTCTTGGGGGCTGGAACGGCCAGGATGATGGTTTAGGAGTAGCAATAGTGGAAAGGAGGAATTGGCAAGATCTTAATTTTGAAGAGCACTCTTCTTTGATGAGAACGTTTTTACCTTCATAATCTGATCAAAACATGTAACATAGAAAGAGGGAAAAATACAAAATGGGTACAAGAATCAATTTGGCAGCCAGGCACAATGGCTCACACCTGTAATCCTCGCACTCTGGGAGGCCAAGGCAGGTGGATTGCTTGAGCTCAGGAGTTCAGACCAGGCTGAGCAAGAGTCTCTACTAAAAAAATAGAAAAACTAGCTGGGCATCACGGCAGGCACCTAGTCCTGGCTACTTGGGAGGCTAAGGCAGGAGGATTGCTCAAGCCCAAGAGTTTGAAGCTGCTGTGAACTATGATGACACCATGGTACTCTACTCAAGGCAACAGAGTGAGATTCTGTCTCAAAAACAAACGAAGAATCAATTTGGCAATGAAAAGTCAACCTGAGTTTGTCAAAATAAGAGTGTTTAGCCTGGAGAAAACATGATAGCTCTAGCAACACAAATATAAACTGAATTAGACCTTTAACTAGAAGTATTATATTGTTGAACCAACACCTTTCTGGAATTCTAGACTTAGGAAGTTCAAGCATTGAAAGCATTTGATACAATTTGTGTCTCTTAGGTTTGGAGCTTTATAATGTCCCAGAATGCCAAATGCAACCCCGCTGGACTTGGGGCACCACCAGCCCCGGGGGGTTAGGCTTTTTTGGTTTTGTTTTTTATGTTTCAATGGCTAACACCCTAGAAGGGCAATGGATCTTTTGTTGCAATTTACTGCCGTGACTATAAAATTCTTAGGGAACAGTTTAATATAACATTTAAATTGAAGTTGACTGTTATTAATGGCACGATGTTGGGCTTTTGAAGTTTATATTTGCCACATCAAACAGGAACATTGCGAAAAATTACCAAACTGTTCCTCAACTTTTTGTGTTCAAGGCACATTTTTGAGTATATGCTCAGTTTTTAGCTGTATTCTTGAAAGAATTATGACTTGAACATCCACGTGAAAATGCCAGTTTGAGAGGAAAAAAGAGCTTCCTATATATAGTCATGGTAGCTCACCTGTAAAAGGCTGTGCTTTCCTAGGTGAGAACCACGGAGTTTTTACACAAGGAAACTAGCTAAGGCTTGCACTTGGCAGATACTTGAGCTTGTTTTGACTGTAACCAGTGGACAATTTATGGGGTCTATTAGTAAGTGGATTTCTACTTCTGTGTCCCACCAAGGAGAAATCCAACTCTACGCTTCTTTATGCATTGCCTCTAACACTCTGAATACATTTCAAAGTGATAATTGTCCACAAACTCCGCTTCATTCTAGAGAACTTAGCTCCCCAATCTACATCTTCAACTCTGCACTCACTCCTAACTTATAGATTCACATTTTCCTCAAAACAAAGGTCATGATTTAGTTTTCACCTACGAATCTTCCTCCCTTTTGTTTGCTGTATTGGTCAGTATGGAGAAGTTTCTAGTAGAGTCACAGCAGGCCAAGGGAGGTCTGAGATAGCTTAGATCCAAAGCAGTGCTTCTCAGACTTGGAAGATCTTGTTGAAATGTAGATTCTTATCCAATAGGTTGGAAATGGTCCTGCATTCCTTACGAACTTCCAAGTGAGGGGCCTATGGCTAGTCCAAGGACTTCACTTGTTTAGCAAAGATCTAATGTAACACCAGTCCCAGTTATTTTCATAATATCGTATTTATTTTCTTCACATACCAGATTTATGTTGTTTCTTTATTTGTCTACTTGTTTATTGCCTGTGTCCCCCACCAAATACAAACTCTGTGAAGGCAGTCTTATCTCAATTGTATCTACTAAGTGCCTATTACACTACATGGCACTTAGTAGCTCCCTGTTAAATATTAAATAATTAAATGAATGAACAAAGATGCTAAAGAGCCTGCCAGGGGGGCTGAGTCAGGCTGAAAGGCTGGTAGATTGTTGATGGAAATGCTAAACTGTCAAGGGGAGCTGAGGCAAGAGATTAAGAGTATGAGTGGAAGGTAGCAGTCATTGAATAATTGATGCTGCTGAGAAGGAGAAGGGGCTCAAGTGCAGAGTGGATAATATCAAGGTTTAGAGGGCTAACATTAAGATTCTGAGCAAACTTTATATTCCAGTCTTGCACATCAGTGCCATGTTGATCATAAGTTAAAGAAGACAAACTAACCTGGACAAAACTGTCAACTTTCAACTTACCACTTTCATGTCTAAAGTCTTTGGAATGTCATGGAAGGTTCCAGCATTTGCCTTTAGCTCTCTTTTTATATGCTCTATCTCTCTTTTTTTTTTTTTGAGACAGAGCCTCAAGCTGTCCCCCTGGGTAGAGTGCCGTGGCATTACAGCTCACAGCAACCTCCAACTCCTGGGCTCAAGCGAGTCTCCTGCCTCAGCCTCCCAAGTAGCTGGGACCACAGGCGCCCGCCACAACGCCTGGCTATTTTTTGGTTGCAGCCGTCATTGTTGTTTGGCGGGTCCGGGCTGGATTCGAACCCGCCACCTTAGGTATACGTGGCTGGTGCCTTAGCCAGTTGAGCTATAGGTGCCAAGCCTATGCTCTATCTCTTAAAAAGTTGTTGTAGTTATTATTTATGACAGGTTTGTCTTTTAGTCTCCCTGCTAAAAAACATGGGTGATTTATAGATCACAGTTGCAGTGACAGTGCTCTATATTTGTGTACTTAATTATTACTATTGAGTTTTTTACCTTCAAGTGACTTCTTATTGTTCGTTAATATCCTTTTCTTTCAGATTGTAGAACTCCCTTTGGCTTTTACTGTTTGTTTGGGAGTTTTTATGTAGGACAGCTCCGGTATTGACAAAATCCCTCAGCTTTTGTTTGGAAAAGTCTTTATTTCTCCTGCATGTTTGAAGAATATTTTTGCAGGATATAATATACTAGGATTAAAGTTTGTTTTTATCTCCAGCACTTTGACTATGTCACACTACTCTCTCCCGGCCTATAAGGTTTCCACTGAGAAGTCTGCTGTCAGATCTGTTAGAGTTCTTTTATACAGTATTTGTTTCATTTTCCTTGCGGCTCTAAGGATACTTACTTTATCCCTGACATTTGGGGCCTTGATTATTAAATCTCTTGAGTAACCTTACTTGGGTTAAATTTGCTTTGTGTTCTACAACCTTCTTATACCTGAATACTGATATGTTTTCCTAAGTTAAGAAAGTTCCCTATTATTATTTCTTTGAACAAACTTTCTACCCCAATATCTCTCTCTACCTCCCTTTTAAAGCTAATAATGTCTAGATTTGTCTTTTTGAGGCTGTTTTCTAGATCTTACAGGTACACTTCCTTCCTTTTCATTCTTTTTTTCTTTTTCCCTTCTGACCATGTTTCTATATAGCCTGTCTTCAAACTCTGTAATCTTTTTTCTGGTTGATCAGTTCTGCTGATCAACCAGATTCTGAAAGACTCTGATGCATTTTTCAGTTTGTTAAATAAAATTTTCAGGCTCGGCCCCTGTGGCTCAAGTGGCTAAGGCGCCAGCCACATACACCTAAGGTGGCGGGTTCGAATCCCCAGCCCGGGCCTGCCAAACAGCAATGATGGCTGCAACCAAAAAATGGCCAGGCACTGTGGCGGGCGCCTGTAGTCCCAGCTGCTTGGGAGGCTGAGGCAGGAGACTCGCTTGAGCCCAGGAGTTGGAGGTTGCTGTGAGCTGTGATGCCATGGCACTCTTCCCAGGGTGATAGCTTGAGGCTCCATCTCAAAAATAAAATAAAATAAAATAAAATTTTCAGCTCTAAGATTTCAGCTTGCTGGTTGTTGTTATTTCAAGCCCTCTGTTAAATTTCTCTGATAGGATTCTGAATTCCTTCCCTGTGTTGTCTTGACATTCATTGAGCTTCCTCAAAACAGATACTTTGAATTCTCTGTTTGAAGGGTCACATACCGCCATTGCTCTGGAATTGGTCAGTGGTACCTTATTTAATCAATTTGATGAGATCATGCTTTTCTGGATATCCTTGATGCTTGTGAATATTCATTAATGTCTAAGCATTGAAGATTTAGGTATTTATTCTAATCTTCACAGTATAAGCCTATCCCTCTTGAGAAGGCTTTCCAGGTATTCAGAGGAATTGAGTATCTAAGTCTTTGGCCACTATAGTTATATCAGCACTGTGGGTGCCCCAAGCCCAGTAATGCTGCAACTTTTGCAGACTCCAGGTGGTACCACCTTGGTAATCTTGAGTAATTCCTGGATTACTAGGCAAATTCCTTCATTCTCTTTCTTCACTTTCCCCCAAACAGAAGTCTCATTCTCCATGCCAGGCTGAGTTGGGGAAGAGATGAGGTGAACATTCCCTCTTGGCCACCATAGCTGGGACTATACCAGGTCATATGTGAAAATCAGCACCATCTCACCCAAGGCCCATGGCAACTACTAATACTAGCTACTGCTAATGTTTACTCAAGGTTTAAAGGCTCTCTAGTCAGCAGATGGAAAATCCTGTCAGGGCTGGTTCCTTCCCACTAGGGCACTGAGTTCCCTTCTGGCCAGCGGAGTGTCTAGAATGCCACCTAGGAGCTAAGCCCTAGGAAACTGCTTGGTACTTTATTTTATAATGCCTGAAATGGTACACAAGTTGGAAAACAAATTCTTCTGTATTATTCCTTTTCCTTTTCCTAAGCAAGAGTCTTTTCTTGAGCTGCATTGCCTGGAGTTAGGGGAGGAGTGACACAGGTGCTCCTTGGCTTCCATGGCTGGTGTCTCACTGAGACATGTGCACCCCAAGTCTGCTGGCTCTGAGCCTAGCACAGCATCAGGACTTGCCCAAGGACTACTGTCCTTATGCCCTGACTGCCTTTCAAGTTTATTCCAATCTTCAAGCCATTTAAGTCAGCTAATGAGGGAGATAGCCAGACATCAGTTTCCTACTCCTGGGGTGGAAGATTTCCCTCTGGCCAGGGCTGGTATAGATGCTTCCTCCATGGGCTCTGGCATGGAATGGCATGAACTTCCCTCTGTCACAGAGAAGCACTGAGTTCTAGTGAAAAGTCGTGCACCTGGCACTAGCGCAGCACTACTCCATGATCAGGGAGGGTGGTGTGAGGAAAGCAAGACCAGACCATCCTCTCTGCCTTTTTCAGTGCCTCTGTCTTTGATACTGTGTTAAAACCAGGTACTGGCTC
>NW_003852501.1:583168-585781 GCF_000181295.1 Otolemur garnettii
AAAAAAAAAAAAAAAAAAAAAAAAAACCAGGTACTGTGATCATCCACCTTATGTTTGGTTCTTGTGAGGTACTTTCTTATGTTGATAGTTGTTCAATTTGGTGTTCCTGCAAGGGAACAATTGCTAGAAGGTTTTATTTGGCCATCTTGCTCAGCCTCCTCCTCACCTTTACCTGTCTTATCCAGACTCATCTCTCAAGTTACTTTCCCTGTTCTCTCCAACACCCCTCCAATGCCCACCAAGCACTGGATATCCTGCACTGCCTGTTGATCTGTCCACTTATTGGAACCTTACTCATTTTTACCCCATATTCTGCCTCCCTGGTGTGCCCTCTCTAATTTTATTAATACTGCCTGCCTTCTCTGTACTGACTTAACATTTCAATTATATTTCTTAACATGTTTTGTCACCAGTGTGCAATTCTGTCTCTCCTAGGAGATTATAATTTCACTATCTTATCAATCTTCAGTCTTCAGTGGCATAAGACAGTGTTATTATATACACGTGAGGCTCAATAAATGTTGCTTAAAAGTGATATATAATGTGAAACTTCACATTGATATACAGAGGTTATAAATTCGAAATGCACCACAGACTTCCTCTTCTCATCATAATGAAATAATAGGGATTGGATTTTCCTCCCCAATAACCACCACCATAAACAATTAGAAAATCAGAAAAATATAAGCAACACCTCTTTTCACACATTAGATAACAAGTAACACAGGGCTGGGGTTTTTGAGAGATGGGAAATAGGTGATATGATCCTTATAATCATTTCAATTGTCCACCTGGAGATACTTTCCATATCATGGAGCTGAATGATGATGTGTTGATCTTACATAGACAATGATGATTTCACTGAGTTCAGGAGACCATGATCAGAGCTGACAGAGGCTGAAGCAGCTAGAAATTGTGGGGAACTATGCAGGATAGTAACTCCAGAAACTTTCATAGAGTTTCTTTGTGACTTTGCTAAATACTAAACTGCAAAGATAGCATGAAACTCCATGAAGCAAAGCATAGAATGATCTAGCTGTGATCATTCACTAGATCATTCAAACACTAGAATGATCTAGTTGTTTAGCTGTGATCTAAACAACTGACTGACATCACACAAGATGAGGAGAGATTTGAATTGACTAGCTAGTGAAGGGGCAAGATGGCCAAAAGGTGCCAGCCTCCGACAGAAGCTCCCATCCAGAGGGAAGAATAATGTCCAGAAATTACCCACCAAAGTTGAACACTGGGAGCTCAGCTGAGAGAGAAGAGCAATAACTGCAGGACACTTCTGCTGAGGCAAGTTGTGACTCCAAGAAAATAATCTATAGGTACATAATTCATCCCAAAGGAAAAGTGTCCATCCCCTCCCCTAAGAAAGTTGTGTTTTTCCCTTTATTTTCTCTTCATCTGCTCCTGTAAGTTTTCTACAGGTGAGGGGTGAACAGAGGACCCATTACCTTACCCCATGTGTGAGAACTACAGGAAGTGGGGTCTACTCCCCTAAAGGGACTCTGCTAAGATTCTGAACACTCTCCCACCAGGCAGAAAAATCGAACTAATGTTTTCACAGCCATTTTGAATCTCCAGTTCACCCTCCCCCCCCCCTTGCCTGCAGAGACAGTGAGGGGAGGCCCAAGAGGAGCATAACCCCAACCCCTGCAAGACCAAGCACCCTGTCCAAGCCCTGAAGCTGGAGAACTACTAGAGCCCCGCTGCTCCCACCACCCTCGCCAGGTGCTGGGCAGCCAGAGACCTGCTGCTTGAGGTCCACATTCCCCCAGTGGCAGGCAGATCCCCGCTGCTCCTGCCACCCTCACAGGGCACCAGGTGGCCAGAGACCTGTGGCTTGAGCCCCATGTTCCCCGGGTGGCAGGCAGATCCCCACTGCTCCCACCACCATTGCCAGCCTGGGCAGCCTGATAACTGAGAGATAATGGTAAGTTGAGAGGGAACCATACTAGAGCAATGGTACACCGAGGCGAAGAGCAGCAGCTGCAGCAGTGGGAACAATAAGGCTCACACTCCTGAGGCTTTTCCAGACAGACATGCCCTGTATCTCAGGACATCCAGAGGAAGCCAGCATCTTCTCCAGTGGCAGCCACTGGAGGAATGGTTCTAGGGTGGACTCCAAACGGTGTAAATTCAGCATGGGGCAGAATAGGCGGAAAAACTCAGGCAACATGAATAACCAGAGTAGATCAACTCCCCCAAGGAAAAATGGGGCAGATGCAATTGAAGATCCCATGCATAAACAGATGGCTGAGATGTCAGAAATCAAGTTCAGAATTTGGATAGCAAATAAGATTAACAGAATGGAAGAAAGGAGGGAATTAGAATTTCAAGAAATTATTCAAAACATGTCTCAAGAATTCAACAATTTCGAAGATAAAATGACAAAAGATTTTGAAACATTGAGGCAAGAGTTTGCAGCCCTCAAAGATCTGAAAAATACGGTAGAATCACTCACTAACAGAATGGAGCAGACAGAAGAAAGGATCTCTGACATTGAAGACAAAGCTTTTAAACATGCCCAAGCACTCACAAATGAAGAGAAATGGAGAGCAAAAATGGATCTTTCTCTCAGAGAACTCTGGGATAATTCAAAGAAAA
>NW_003852501.1:586020-587002 GCF_000181295.1 Otolemur garnettii
TAAGAAAACCATAACCTACAAGGGGAAGAGTATTGGAATGACTTCAATTCTCTCTGCTGAAACCTTTCAGGCTAGAAGAGGATGGTCATCAACTTCTAATCTCCTAAAACAAAATAACTTTCAACCCAGGATCTTGTATTCAGCTAAACTGAGTTTCATTTATGATGGAGAAATTAAATACTTTAATGACATTCCCGCGTTGAAGAAATTTGCTATAACTAAACCAGCTCGCCAGTATATACTCAGACCTATCTTCTATAAAGACCAGCACAATCCTCCACCACAAAAGTAAACTCACTTAGAAATTTTTGATCAAATTCCAAGTTTCACAGTTGAGAAAGGATTAAAAGTGTCCACTGGACTTCTGAAAAACTTGATACCCAAAATTTTACCAGGCTTATCAATATTCTCAATCAATGTGAATTGCTTAAATTGCCCTCTAAAGAGGCACAGACTGGCTGACTGGATACAAAACCTCAGGCCAGATATCTGATGCATATAAGAATCCCATCTCACCTTAAAAGACAAATATAGACTCAGGGTGAAAAGATGGTCATCTATATTCCAGGAAAATGGAAAGCAGAAAAAGGCAGGTGTTGCAATTTTATTCACAGATACAATAGGTTTTAAACCCACAAAAGTAACCAAAGATAAGGATGGTCACTTTTTATTTGTTAAGGGTAATACTCAATATGATTAGATTTCAATCATCAATATATATGCACGCAACCTTCTGGTATAAATGTAACTCAATTTATAAGAGATACTCTAATAGACATGAGCAACTTGATTTCTCCCAGCTCCATCATAGTCAGAGATTTTAATACTCCTTTGTCAGTGTTTGATAGATACTCCAACAAGAAGCTTAGCAAAGAAATTTTAGATTTAAACTGAACCATTCAGCATTTGGATTTCATGGACATCTACAGAACATTTCATCCTAACAAATCTGAATACACATTTTTCTCATCAGCCCATGGAA
>NW_003852501.1:590335-591285 GCF_000181295.1 Otolemur garnettii
ACATCTATAGTTCATTTTCTAAGGGTACATGTGAATTTTTCTAAATGTAGAATATAAATGTCTTATCACAATAACTAAGAAAATGACATGAAGACTGTGTTAACCAGTTTGATGAAAATATTTCAAATTGTTTATAAAAACAGCACACCATACACCATGACAATATTAATGTACACAGCTATGATTCAATTAAAAAAATAAGATCACTTGAAATTAAAAGCATTTTTCTTCAAAAAAAAATGAATTGACTAGGTAAACTGGAAAATTATTAGTAATCACTGAAGCCATTCAGTAGAGACTCTGGAAGAGCCATGTCTCAGTAGTCTAGTAAACTAGCATTAGACTACAGAGCAACCTGGGCCTTCCCTGATAAAGCTTAAAGGCAAGACTCTAAAATGTCAAACTATCCTGTAGTTAACTGACTTCAAGAAGAAAACCAATACCCTCTAAAGGAAGAGAACAGAATATAGTTCTTCAACATTGTAAAACTCACAACATGTAGTGTTTAACAAAGAAGCAAGTTTAACAACAAGAAGCAAGAAAATATGTACAAAACCAGAAGAAAAGTAGAAATGAACCCAGAAATTACAGACATGGTAGAATTAGCAAGCAGTAAGAGAACACTTATTATTACTGTGATTAATTATGTTCTTAAAAACAAGAATATAGTGAAGAGGCCAGGTACAGTGGCTCATGCCTATAATTCTTACACTCTGGGTGGCAAAAGCAGAAGGATTGCCTTAGCTCAGGAGTTGAGACCACTCTGAGCCAGAGGAAGACACCATCGCTACTGAAAATAGAAAAAGTAGCTGGACATTGTGGCAGGCACCTGTAGTCCCAGTTATTCAGAAGGCTAAGGCAAAAGGATCACTTGAGCCCAAGAATTTGAGGATGGAGAATGGGTGGAGGGAGCGTGATTGGTGGGATCCTGCCTATGATTTATCCTAAAA
>NW_003852501.1:591998-594125 GCF_000181295.1 Otolemur garnettii
AATGCTCATTACTCATGTATTCCATATTTGTGAACTTGCCTACTCACTACGATTTATTTGTGACTCCAAATCAATACTCCTATTGCTTTTATGGTTATTACTGGACATGTGCAGAGTGGCAAAAATTTGAATCACCCAATATGCACAGTCACAGCTGAGGTCGAACAAGGTGACACTCTGCCTTCTTGTTTCAGCTCTCTACTGTAAATGAATGCTCTTTTTATGGTCTATTTAGAACCATAGTTTGCATTGTTGTGCTTTTTTGTTGATGATTTTGCTACTTAGAAGACCCCCAGGCATAGGGCTGAAGTGCTGTCTAGTGTTCTTAAGCGCAAGATAAGTGTTCTTCAAGCATGAATGATAGTGCTATTGGTTGCAAGTTCAATGTTAATGAATCAACAATACATATTAAATAAGGTTTACCTAAGACTTTGCTTAAAGATTCAGAAAATGTCTACCAGACTAAGCTCCATCCAAGCATCCCTTGTGGTGCCTGGCAGAGCCCATGGACTTACTGTGTAGGGAAGTAGGGCACCAGTGAGTGTCCCCACATGGTAGGTCCTGGCAAATAGTAGGTATCAGGAAGAACCCAATCTCACAAGGGATGGCAGGGAGAAAACTCACTTCCAACTCTTTAGATGCCAAAAGTAGATAACATCCCTATTGTAATCTCATCCTGTGCTCTTTTCTTTTCTTTTTTTTTGAGACAAAGTCTTACTCTGTCACGCTGGATAGAGTGCTGGGACATCATCATAGCTCACAGCAATCTCAGTCTCTTGAGCTCAAGTGCTCCTTTGCCTCAGCCTCCCCAGTAGCTGGGACTACAGGCACCCACCACACTGCCAGCTAGTTTTTCTATTTTCAGTTACAGACAAGGTCTCACTCTTGCTCAGTTGATCTCCACCTGCTGAGCTCAAGCAATCCACCCACCTTGGACTCCCAGAGTGCCAGATTACAGGTGTAAGCCACCACACCTGGCCCACTGCGCAGCTGCTATTCTTGAGAGCAGTAGTCGCTTACCTCTGTCTGCCTCCTTTCCCACTAAGTGCTTCCCACTATCCCATGGAAGATACAGTGAACATGGGTATGTGCCATGCACACCCCGAACTATCTTTTCAATTGGTGAGAATTAGTCCCACTTTGCAGATGATAGTACTGATGACAGAGGAGTAAAATGACTTCATGAAGGTTGTGCCTAGAGGTTGTGAACTAAAGGCCAAAAAAAGATTCTAACTTAAAATTTCACCGTGGTTAATAAAGAAAATGAACACCAGTTATCTCTAAGAACACTCAACTTAGGGGCTGGTGCAAAGGATGAATGGCACATTGTTGAAGCAGAGACAACAAATTAGGAAGGTAGTCTAATTAGATTAATACTGGCAGTTTTGAAAATGTCGGTACAGACAATGGTTTTCCCTGGGGACTTGAAAATAGCACCCCCCCCCATGGCATTATGGCTGAAGTGTGGCCCAGGGCCTGTGCATATTATTGGGCAGCACTTAGTGGCTGTGGAAGAAGACAGTAGAGTCCAAAGATAAAGAGGAGGAGGCTGTGAAACACTTAAATGTCTGGGAAGCAGTCTGCCCTGGCAGTGGTAGCAAGAGAAAAAAAAGAAAATGTGCTGCTGCTGCTGCTGCTGCTGCTGCTGCTGATGGTGCTGATGAAGACGATGACGAGGAGGAAACTGAGTAGAGAACTCCAGCCAAGAAATCCAAACAAGATACTCCAGCCAAAATGCACAAAAACTACACCAGAATGGAAGACTCAAAACCACCAATGCCAAGATCAAAAGGTCAAGAATCCTTAAAAAAAAAAAAAAAAACAGGAAAAATCTCCTAAAACACCAAAGGACCTGGTTCTGTAGAATACATTAAAGTAAAAAGTCAAGCAGGCATAGATGAAGAACACCGAACAGGCCTGGGAACTCTTGGTAAATTAAGTCCAAAGATGGGGCAGAGAGAAAGGAGAGACACAGATAGCCCACACTGAGTATCTCCAACAATCCATTCTGCAGGCTTCTGTTGTAACCTCAACCCCCTTACCCAACTTGCCGGCCGTGAAACATTCTCATCCTGATTTCCTGAAGCACTTTCTGTCTTGTGAACAGTGCACCAGGCCCTTTGCTTT
>NW_003852501.1:594542-617482 GCF_000181295.1 Otolemur garnettii
AAAGGGGGCCCAGTTCCACCACCCTCGAGTCCCTTGTGGAGCACGATAGGTCCCAATGGGCACCGCAGAGAATGGGTTACATCACAGCTGAGGAACCCAGAGCCAAAATCCCAGCGCCCTTGGATTTGCAAGCAGCAAACATTTTAGTAAGAAACAAGCCAACGACCCTCCCTGGGGGAAAGAGCAGTGGTGTGGTGGTTTTGCTGTGGCTGACTTTATCTCCTTCTCAATCCCAAGACTGATAAGCCTCATGGTCTGGCACAGTCAGCAAGAACACGCAAGATGCTCAAGGGCCCAAGGAGGGTGGCCTTTCCCAGCAGACGGTGTTCATATGTGTTTGATGAATGAATACGCAAGCGTAGTTATGTGCCCTGCTTAGAGTGAAATGTCTTTGTCAGGCTTCATTTGATGGTTTGGAACAGAAAACTTGTTTCTGTCATAATGTATCGTTTTAGTCATGCGGTTTTAACTATAACTTGTTCTCACTATACTTGGGACCTTGAGGAGTGCTAGAAAGAAATATGGGTGTGTAGGAGGGTAGGACATTGGCAGATGAATGCAAATTTTGCTGGGGAAATAGAGAGGCATTTTGGGAAACAGGTGATGAGTCTTAGATTTATTTGCAAAACTGCTCGAAATTTCCACATTAGTGCCGTGCTATGATTGGCTATTAAGTTGCAGCTGCAGCTTGGAACAAGTTGTTATGCAAGTTTTAAATAATTCTTTGAAATGTGCAATTCTCCATGGAATGGTAGATTAAAATTCATGTTCTCTTTTTTTAATACTTCATAAAATTTTCCTTTTAAAATCTACGGCCGCTCATACTGGGGAGAGTGAGAGATACTGAAGGGAGCTGGCAAAATAACCAAGGTAGCAATAGCCTAAAAGGGGCAGACTAATGAGAGAGTTTTATCTGCAGATTTAGGAATTCATAATGTCATCTTGTTAAGACTCTCAGGACTGCTTGAACTGTTTTAACTGAGAGATTAAATTGGATCAAGTTTATCAGGGCCCAGGATTAGACTAAATTATTCATTGATAAAACTACAGCTAAAGTGTCTCAAATCCACCCTTAAGAAGTAAAACGCAGGCCCGGCCCAGTGGCTCATGCCTGTAATCCTAGCATTCTGGGAGGTGCACTGCCTGAGCTCGTGAGTTCGAGACCAGCCTGAGCCAGAGGGAAACCTCATTTCTAAAAAAAATAGCCAGGCATTTGGTGGGCGCCTGTAGTTTCAGCTACTTGGGAGGCTGAGGCAAGAGAATCGCTTAAGCCCAAGAGTTTGAGGTTACTGGGAGCTATGACACCATAGCACTCTACCAAGGATGACAAAGTGAGACTATATCTCAAACAAAAAAGTAAAATGCAGCCATTTGATTTGCTCCTTATCACCAAAATGAAATCTCTAAGGCCAGGAGCAACAGTGACCCCAGAAGCACTGGTGTGTGCTGACACCAGCTCTGCCTGCCCTGGTGTGTCCTTCTCCCCTCACTCTTCCCCATTTCCCAGGGTCTTACCCATCCTGGGATGCTTCTCTGACCACCTGGAGGCTGAAAATCCTTATTTCCTGTGACTCAAACTTTAGTGCCCAGAGTGCTTGTAAAAACGCAGATTTCTAGGTCCTCCGGCCAGAGCATTCAGGAGATCTGGGGTGGTGTTAGCAATTTTGCATTTCCGACAAGCTCCCAGGTATGGTTACTGTTGCCCTTTCCTAAGACCCAACTTTGAGGACCACTGATCTATATTCCTTGCATTTTGTATATGGCTGGGGATAAGAGACCTTTCTTCTCGTGTTGCTATTGAAATGTTCATATGTATGCACATGCTTGGCCTGGCACACAGAAGGTACTCAATAAATGTTAGCTCCATTTACCATTTTCTCCACTCCCTTATTGGAATTGTAAATTCTTAGAAGAAAGAACTCTTTAATGTATGCAACTACATGCTTAAGAAGTACTCAATATACATTTGCTAAATAAGTGGCTAGGTAGAAGGTTCTTGATTTCAATGAAGGTTTCTTCCCAAGACCTCTAGGTTCTTATCTTGTTCTGGTGTGAATGCCTTCAGCCCTCCTCAAGATGCAGCCCAGTAATATAAAAATATCTTTCATTGGTCATGTGTTGTGCAAAGAACTGACAAATTAAAATGTCTCACTTCAGCCTAGTTCCCAGTTTTTCAGATAGATCTCTTTTCCTGAGTTCTTTCACACTGCTGAATTAAGTGACAAGGTCATGAGTTTTCCTGGTGGATGTCTCTGTAGTCTCTTGACACAAGGTTCTTACTGGGGTTTGGTTGAACATTTGAAGATACAATTGTCTTTATCTGAAAGACATTTTTTACCTTGACCTTAACAGGATGGCAGCAGGGCTGAGTTTACCTGATACATATAATTTTGTTTCTCTGTTATCAATGGGAATCATTGGATGATTCTTGCATCTGTGTCCAATTTAGGAGTGCTCAGGAAACAGATAACACACTCTTCTTTTCCTCCTGCTGTTTCCAAATACCAGAGCTTAGCTTCCACTGGATGATCATTCAGGGAAGCAGAGGCAAGTCAGTCTATATTTCAAACACCCCAGCTAGTTAAGACCAAGTTTAGTGACCACCTCCCCCACGAAGCCCAAGGCCCTTCCAACGGTGATGCGGTCTCTCCCCCACACACCTGCAGCGTTTGCTCAGTGTTATAGTAACACTCTGCTTTGTACTGATGTCATGGTCCTTGAGATGATAAATGGATTCCACCTTCATCTTTTCATGCCTAACAGGGCTCCTGGCATATGGCTGGAGACTAGGGAATGAATGGATTCCTGACATTGTCTCATACTGACCTTCTAAGAATCCCTGAACCCTCACCACTTCATTTTGGAGGCTGCTAGTTTTCATTCTTTGTGCTTTCCTTCTCTCCAATGCCCTTTGGTTACTTTACTTTTCACTTGGGCAAAATCAATACAACAGCTTTATTGCAGTCAGGAAGGCTTCTGGATGACAAAGCAGGTGTAGTGGTTCGGAGTGGGGGATAATTCCATCTGGAGGCTACTGGGGAGCAGAAACTTGGGAGGCTCTGTGAATTCATCTTGTCACTTCACTCCTACTTCTCCTGGGCTGACGGGTACTTTCTCATTCTCAAAGGCCTCCAGGGATACCGGGTTAGAAACCTTCACGGTGGCAGAATGACAAAGCATGCCTGAGAGTTTAGAAACATACAGATGTTTCTAAACAGCACAGAATACAGCTCCCCCAAGGCTGTCGGGCCTGGGGCTGGTGAGGTCTAGCCACACCAAGAAGCATTATCAGTACGAATGTGTCTGGTCTCGCGGATGTATTCCCTGGTCCACTGTCACTTCCCTCCACCTTGTCAGTTCAGTGGCTCTTGCCCATCCCAGACCATGGGCATTTCTCATCCTCGGCAGCTTCTGCTTTGAAGCCCATACCTCATCTAATACCACCTCTGCTGCACTCTCGCTTTCTCTCTCAGGCCTTGGAACTCTATCTGTATCTGATCTTAGCCTGGTCACCTGGGTGGGAGCGCCCATATACTCTACTAGCGCAGTAATGGCTAGTGCATACTGTGGCTTAAAGGAGCCAGGGTTACCCATCAGCCAGGAGAGCAAAATTTTGGCGTCTTATATAATGATGCCTCTTACATCCTAGCAAGTAAATTCGGTAATGCATCATCTAGCCATTCTAAATACCAATAAAAGAAATGAATACATCACTCGTAACTATCACAGTAGTGGGAATTGTTAAGGAGGGAAAAAACAGCCAGATGCATTTTGCTTTGTTTCCTAGTCACCACCAGCGTCTTTGCTGTGTACTGGTGTCTCAGCGACGGCCCATTCTTGCTGCTGGGCCTGGTCTATTGTTAACACAGCGCATGTGGGCTGCACCCGTAATTTGTGTCCTAGGAGGTTTCAGTTACAAAAATAGGCAAAGCTTGACTTTTCACAGTCACTTCCTCTGTAATTAAAGTGGCATATTTCTTAAGTTAGGAAAGGATGAGCTTATGGTAAAGGGAATAACAGTCTCTCCAAAGAGGGTGGATTTCTATTCTTGGACCACTGCCATATATAATAAAAGGCTTACTATCACTTGACAGTCAGTTTGAACATTGGATATAACCAGATAGCGCAACTTGGATAAATTAAGCTTCAGGTTCTTTTCTGTTGGAGAACATCTTGACTTTTTTTTTTTTTAATTTAGTGAATGGAAGCATTTTGGCACAAATTTCTTTTTGAAAAAAATGTAGTTAAGAATATGCATTTCTTCCACTGGAAGGGTGAGAAGAATCTGTTTTGTTTTTCAATATTTACTCCATCGTGAATTTATTTTTGGTGCGAGGGTATGTCTCAATGCCACTGGTTGGATCATTCCTTTTTTCTCCACTGATTAGAAACACCAACTTCTCATATTGTAAAAACTGATGTTTTCTTAATTTTATATTTTAGGACTAAAACAACTATATTTACCTGTGGTAAGATATTTCCTTATTAGACTTAAAACATGTAAACTATACTGCATAATATCCTGTCGTGGCACTTCTTCACTTCTAAAGATGTACCAGGAACCTAAAAGAAAGAACTGACCACGTCTGCTCTTAACTGCTGAGGGGCCCCTGAGAAATATAAGCAGCTACATGGCCCCTCCTCTTGTAGCAGGGTTCCCCCAGGCTTGGGCCCCAGAGACTTATAAATGAAGACCGAGTAATCCAAGTCGCAAAGGCAGAGGTTGCAGTGATCTCAGAGCTGATGGTGGCAAGCGGCTCGGGCCCTGGGATCAGCACACAGGGACAGTTGTAATGATTAGAGGGGCAATTGCAGTATCTACATTGCTCACTGCAGGTGTCACTGCTAGAAGTCCTCAGAAGTCGCTGACAGCAGAATGGAGAGGAAAAGATTCTAACACGCAAAAGATAACCCCAGCATGGAACATGTCCTGCCCCACGCACCAGGACAGGGCCAAGTCAGAGTCCCACAGCAGGCCCGCCATCTCAGGGAAATACACACCATGTGGGCACGAGTGCCACTGTGTGTGCGCGCATGTTTGGTGTCTCAAAGGACTGGGCTTCTTTTTGTTTGTTTGATGGTTCGTTTTGTTTTGGAGATTTGGGGGGTTTGGTTTGGATTTTTGCAATTTGTTTGGTCCATGAAGTGGATTCTGAACTTGAATGTCTTTCTTTTGCCCTGAGTTATTTTCACAAGATCCAAAGATGCTTTCCCAGGGGAATGTTTTGGGAAGGAGCTCAGGACGGTTAACTTAGATCTGATTCTCCTGGTTACATCACAGAGATGAGAATACTAACATAAGCTTTGTTGTTGTTCTTTTGGATCTGAAGCAAGTTCACCTCAGGAAATGGATAAAGATAAAAATGTATTCAAGTGACAGTGACTTGGAATAGCTCACAGAAAGGGTTCTCCTATGTGATGTCAGAAAGCAGAACATTGTTGAGTTTTGTATTAATAATGTGCAGCTGAACTATGTCCATTCTCCATAGGGGTAGGTGGGGGAAGGGGCAGGCTAAACTCCCCCCCCCGGAGGAGTGAACATGTGAGGGCTGTAGGCAAGTATCCCTCCACACACTGTAAACACAGAGGCAGACACGGCTGGATACTCTCCATTCCGTCTACGAGATACGTGTGAACAAAACCAGACGATGCCCTGACCCCCTATAGCTTACAGCCTAGGAGTTATTATAGAAGGACAGAGGCAGAAAGTGGAAGTGTCTTTCATTTCTCACAATACAGTAATAAGAAAGAACATTAAAGAGTACCCGTTTGAATGCCCTTGTTTTGGTAGACGAGGAAACTAAACCATTCGGAAATAGTTACTGAGAACAATGAGGCTGTCTGCTGAGTACTTTATACCAAGTTCTCCTTTGCTCTTCCCCACAGCCACGTGGAGGGACAATGTAGTTTGGGCCATTTCCTTTCAAAGAGGTCCAGTCACTAGCTCTCAACAAATGATTGATGAAGTAAGGAAAGAACGAACAATCCATTGGGGGGGTGGTGAGGGATTCCTCCTTCAGATCAATAGGTCATCATTCCCTACCCAGCTGGGTCCTCTTCCAGGGCTCCCTGTGTCTGTGAACAGAGACGTCCCTCTCACAAGAAACCTAAGGGTCTCCTTAACACCTCTCTCTCTGATACACACCTAGAGAACCGTCATCAGGTCTTGAGAACAAGAATTTTCCTGAATCCTAAACTCTCCCAAGTCCATCCACAGCTCCCCACCTTCACCACCTCTACCCTTGTCCAAACCACTGCCATCTCTCACCAGAGGACTGCAGCCCCCTCCTGACTGGGTCCCCACATCCGTCATGGGCTCTCATCATTCTCCTTTCCACACTGTAGCAAAAATAACCTTTCAAAAGACAAATCCCGGCTGGCGCCTGTGGCTCAAGTGGCTAAGGCGCCAGCCACATACACCTAAGGTGGCGGGTTCAAATCCAACCTGGGCCCACCAAACGACAATGACGGCTGCAACCAAAAAATAGCTGGGCGTTGTGGCAGACGCCTGTGGTCCCAGCTACTTGGGAGGCTGAGGCAGGAGACTCACTTGAGCCCAGGAGTTGGAGGTTGCTGTGAGTTGTGATGCCAGAGCACTCTACCTAGGGGGATAGCTTGAGGCTCTGTCTCAAAAAAAAAAAAAAGACAAATCCCCTCTTTTTCTTTTTCTTTCCTTTTCCTTCCTGAGCAATTCAGGCCCAAAGCCACTATGTGGGTCAATGCAAGGCAGGCCTCCCAGCCTAAGGTGGGAGAAGTTCCCTCAAAGGAGACCTCCAAGATACAACACAGGCTCACATAAGTAGAGGGGACCCACACCAACTCCACTCTGATGTCTGACCCCCTGGACTTGGAGTAAAAGTCAAGGATGTCAGCAGTGATGGAACCTCCTGGCACGGCTCTCATGGGAGAAGAGACCACAGAATCCAAGGACAAAGCAAACCCTCTCTACTGTCAGGTTTTCAGCCTGTTGGCTCTGATGCACATAACACCCATCTTGGTTTTTACTTCTTACCCCTTCCTGCTGAACTTTTTACAGGGAACCTCAAAAATCAATGTTGAATTCATCAGAAAGTAGACAGAGCTCACATAAGAGCAACACCTGTCCCCTGTTCAGCCCCAAGCTCAGCCTGCTGGAAAATTGTTGAGTTAACACATGCAGCCGGTAGTTTATATTCCCAAGACCTTAGTCTCATGGGAGGGCTAGTGAATGAGGCAATAATCTATTCTCTTTTACGTTTTCAAAAATTAAAAGATATACACCTATCAGAATGGCCAAAATCTAGAACACAAACAACACCAAACGCTGACCAGAATGCAGACCAACAGCAACTCCCATTCATTGCTGCTGAGAATGGAAAATGGTGCAGCCACTTTGGGTAACAGTTTGGTGGCGTCTTACGAAACTAAACATGCTCCTGCCATACGGCCCAGCAATCAGGCCCCTCGGTGTTTACTCAACGAAGTCGACAACTTATGTCCACATGAAACACTGCACATGAATATTTATAGCCGCTTTATTCATAATTGCCAAAACTTAGAAGCAACTAAGATGTTCGTTCTTCAGCAGGTGAATGGATAAATAAAGGGTGGTACATCTACACCACAGACTGTCATTCAACATTAAAATGAAACGAGCTGTCAAACCTTGAAAAGACCTAGGGACCTTGAATGCATGTTCCTGAGTGAAGGAAGCCAATCTGAAAAAGCTACACAGTGCGTTGCTAACTATGTGACATTCTGGAAGAGGCACAACCGTGGAGACAGTCAAGAGATCAGTGGCTGCCAGGGATTCGGAAGGATGTGAGGGGGATGAACAGGTGGAACACAAAAGATTTTCAGGACAATGAAACTCTTCTGTATGATAATATTAATACAGTGGTTGATACCAGTCATACACAGAGAACTCCCGTTATCTGGAATTCAAGTAACCACTACTCTCAAGCAACAAGGAGGCAACTTGGCCAAAAACAAAACAAACAAACAAAAAATCAGAGTTTAAACTTGGTGCTCCCTGCTCCATCAGTAAGCAGAGGCTTCATGCGTCATTCCCAGGGGGTCCTGTGTGTTCTCTGTAACAGTTTCAAGTGTTAATCTGTGTTTCTTGAAAAAAGGATAGTGAAGTTGGAAAGTGTATTGGCCGCCATTTAACTAAAATTGGACAGTCCACTGTACGTACAAAGCTGTTTTATAGTACAGTAGAACTGTTACAGTACATGAAGCTTGTCTTTATTTGCCTTCATTTCTTTTTAATTAGTGTATTTCAATATTAATATCAAGTCAATACAGAGTTGACCATGTGGAATGGTACAGTACGGGGTACGGAATTAGTTAGAGCTATTTTTAATAGTAACTCTCAAGCAACTGGAAACTACATGTATATCTACTAACGCCCATGGGTGTAGGATAATGGGGAGATTACTGTATATTAGTCCAGACCCACAGAATGTGCAACACCAAGAGTGAAGCCTAATGTAAAGTGTGGGCTGTGGGAGATGATGGTTGGTGTGGGTTCATCATTTGTAACAAAGGCACCACTCAGGTGGAGGATACTGGTAACAGGGAGGCTGGGCATCTGGGGCTGGGGAGTACAGGGACATCTATGTACCTTCTGCTCAATTTTGCTGTGAATCTAAAACTGCTCTGAAAAATAAAGTGAGAAAACAATTTGAAGATTATCTGGAGAAATGCACAGGAAATTGATGACAATGGTGGCCTCCAAGGAGTAGAACTGATCTGGGGAAGAGGAGTATGTGAGACTCTGCCAGTCAGGGCTTGCTTGGCAAGCAACAAAAGCCACTCTGACTGATTTAACAGAAGAGGAAGTTTGTTAGAAGGGCACTGGATGGCATAGACTCTGCCAGCATCAGGCTTGCTGGGCTAAACAGCCAGTGTCAACGCCCCAAATCAACGCCTTCTGTAGCCAGAAGCAGGCTTTCTCTCAGAAGGAAGGGAGGACCCACCACACAGCAAGAAGGCTCAGAAGTCAAGTAGCCAAAAGAATGACCATTCCACTTCTAAGTGTGCACCTGAAAAAACTGGCAGCAGGGACTCGCTGCAGCAGTATTCACAATAACCAAAAGGCAGAAACAACCCAGGTGTCCACCAAGGGACAAATGGATAAACCAAACGAGGTATATCTATACAACAGACCATTACACTGAGCCCTAAGAACTAATGATACATGCCATGCCATGGGAGAATCTTTCTTTCTTTTTTTTTTTTGAAACAGAGTCTTACTTTGTCATCCTCAGTAGAGTGCCATGGCATCATAGCTCATAGCAACCTCAACCTCATGGGCTCAAGCAATCCTCTTGCCTCAGACTCCCAAGTAGCTAGGACTATAGGTGTCTGCCACAACGCCTGGCTATTTTAAGAGATGGGGTCCTGCTCTTGCTCAGGCTGGTCTTGAACTCCTGAGCTCAGGCAATCTACCCACCTAGGCCTCCCAGAGTGCTGGGATTACAGGCGTGAGCCACTGCGCCAGACCTGACATGGCTGAACCTTGAGGATGTCATGCCAAGTGAAATGAGCCCATCACAAAAGGACAAAGCATATATCATTCCACTTACACAAAGCCTAGAGTAGTCAAATTCACAGAGACAGGATAGAGCCTGCTAAGCCTGTAGGAAGGAAGGGAGAGTTGTTTAATGAACACAGAGCTTTGGTTGGGAATGTGAAAAAGTTGTGGGTCTAAATGGTGGTGCTGGTTACACAATCTTGTGAGTACACTTCAAGATGATTAAAATGATAAATATTTTCTTATGTGCATTTTCCCACAATAATAAAGAATTACAAATACCCACTATAGTCTCTGCCCACTGTATATTCTTTACAACATAGGTATATATTCCTTATGTAAAACAAGTTTTTTTAAGGGATTTAACTTTATACATTTATAGGATGTTCTCTATGTGAAAGTGGCTCTACGGGATCTTAGAAATGGAAAATTATTACACTTGATCTTAGCCAAAAGGCCAAGAAGCGATAAGAAATGGAAAATTATTGAGAAAAACTGCAAAAGCCCAACCCCAGCTTCACGTCACATACAATGAGAATGTCATGATTCCAGCAATTTCACATCCAAAATGATTCTTTTTTTTTTCTTTTTTGAAGCAGAGTCTCACTTTGTCACCCTGCATAGAGTGCTATGACATCATAGCTCACAGCAACCCCAAACTCTTGGCCTCAAGCAATCTGCTTGCCTCAGCCTCCCAAGTAGCTGGGACTACAGGCACCCACTACAATGCCTGGCTATTTTTAGAGATGAGGTCTCAGTCTGGCTCAGGCTGGTCTCAAACTCCTGAGCTCAGGCACTCTAACCTACCTTGAGCTCCCAGAGCACTAGGATTATAGGCATGAGCCACTGCACCCAGCTTCCAAAACAGTTCTTGGCACAAGATTTATCACTCCTCAAAATTGTAATGAAAAATCATATTTTTAATACCTGGCATATTAATTTCAGAAAGCGAGTAATGATTGCAGGATTTTAACGAAAAGACCTCCAGTTGTAAGGTGAGAATGTGTGTGTTTTCTTTTCTTTCTTTTTCTAGAGACAGAGTCTCACTTTGTCACCCTCGGGAAAGTGTTGTGTGGCCACAGCTCACAGCAACCTCCAGCTCTTGGGCTTAGACAATTCTCTTGCCTCAGCTTCCCGAGTAGCTGGGACTACAGGTGCCCACCGCAACTCCTAGCTATTTTTTATTGTTGTTGTTGTTGCAGTTTGGCCTGGGCTAGGTTTGAACCCACCACCCTCAGTATATGGGGCCGGCGCCCTACTCACTGAGCCACAGGCGCCACCCCATATGTGTGTTTTCTAAAACAGGGAACAGTGGAGGGTGTTGGAGCTGTGACTAGACTGGAGAGCAAGGCGATCACAAAGAACAGGTGAGTCACCCTTAACTTCACAGCTGACACTGCACTATGATACCACAGTGTTCCTTCGAGGTGTCAGAGATGTGCAAGCCAGATTAACCTATCCACAATCCTTTAAAGAGCCTAAGTACACGTATGCACTCAGCACGGTAACCTCAGTCTCCATTCTACCAAAAGTATGGTCAAGTGCGAAGGACAAATTTTCCAGCTCTTCAATGGCCCATGTTGAAATCCTTGAGAGCAGAGAGTATGTTCTGTTCCTAATGCCTGACCCAGATTAGATGCTTAAAAAATGTTTGAGATGATGAATGAATAAAGAAATTAAGTGGAGATCTGAAGAACTTCCCTCACAAGTCTCCACAGCAATAGTCAGCGGCCTCTTCTTCAATACTCAGACTGACAGCAAGCTGTCAGTCAGCCCAAACCGAGCTGTGACTGTGCCGAGTGGTGGCCAGGTGGTCAGGAAATTATGAATTTAATTTGTTCCATAGGCACATATTGAATGTCTACTGTGTTCCAGACACTGTCCTAAGTGCCGGGTAAAAAGGACAAGGAAATGCTGCCTTTGCGCTTTCATTATATTAATCATAATTTTTTACTTTATAGAAATCTGAAGCTTTAACATCTGGGGCCTTGCTGACCTTGGAGAGACTGTCCTTCCCAGGGCTAGCCAATTCCCAGAGATAGTAAACAATTTGCTTGCAAGTGCAGCATTTAAACCACCTGAATCCTGAGTCCCCACTACCTCCTCTATCGGACTGACACTCAAAGCTACTATTTCCCCGCTCTAACCCCCTCTGGGCCAGGTACCAGACAACTAGAGACCATCCCTATGCCCTGAAGGCCACTGAAACCACTCAAACTGGCCAACCCTAAGCCTGCCTACCCTGCCCCACTTTTCCTCCCCACAGAAACCATAATAAAGACTCTTGTCCACACCCTCCCTTCAATCCCTCTATCTCCTGACCGGCCCAGGAGCCTCCCCAGAAGGCCCAATGTTGTGTGGTGTCCCCTCCTGTTGGGAACTGTGAGCAACAAACTAGCTTCATAATGGCAAACATTTCCTGATCTGTTGGCCTCACTACTCTTGAATAATGAAAAGACCTACATTCTAAAAGAGTTGTTTACAGGATAGAAGGAGAGACCAGCATGTCAAACTACAGTTACAGTACAGGATGCTTTCTCTAAAGGAGGTGCAGACGAGGGCCGTGGCAGCACAGTGGAGGGAGAAACTGATGTGAGCCCCCAGAGAGTCTGGTATTTCCAGTGGGACAGGCAACCTATAGTGGAGTGAGGAACAGAGAGAGGAAGAGGTGCTCAGGACAGGTTCCACAGAGCAGGCCCAGAGCCGGGTTCTGGACAGGAAGGAGTCAGGCTGAGGGCTGTAGGTATTAGGGAAGGAAAACAAACATCAGGTGGAGGATTGGTAGCTAACAGCACATTTAACTTGCCTTGTACTTTTTCCTGGGAGAAGTCTAAAATGAAGATGGGTTGTTACTGAGGGAGGGAACAGACCCAGGGAGAGAAGACTGGGGGGTAGAGGAGGCTTCCCCCGGGGCAGCAAGAAGAAAGGAGGTGGCCCTCTTCACCCTCCTGCCCTTTGGACATGGCCGCTATTCTGAGGAAGATTCTGGCTGGTTGTTTTGCCCCCACAGAGGAGGGAAGGGGCAGTAATTTCACCCCAGTCCAGAGTTGAGCTTGCAGTGGAAGAAAGGAGGGATCCCCTGTTTTCTTTTAGCCCAGATGTTTAAAATATGAACATCAAGCAGTTTCAGTTTCCTTTCTTAAATTCAGGTTCCTTGCCGGTAGAGAGGCTGGGAGGACTGGGTATCTGACGTCCATCCCAGTACTAATACGCTCCAACTCCTTGATGTGGGACCTATTCTAGGCACAAAAATATATGGTGTTATGGTCTCAATTGCATCCTCTCAACCACCAAAATTTATTTGTTGAAGCCTCAGCCCCCAGGACCTAACAATGTGACTGTCTTTGAAAATAAGTGGCTTTTACGAGGTAATTCAAGGTCATATGAGTGAGCTGTAATCCAATCTGACTGAGTCCTTCTGAGAAGAGGAAGTTTGGGCACAAAAAGAGACATACCCGGGGTGCACACAGAGGGAAGCCCACGTGAAGCCCGTGCTCCCTTTTTGTGGCGTCTCTCACAGCGAGAAGGCAGCCATCTAGGAGGCATGGAGAGAGGCCCCAGGAGAGACCAACACGTGCCGACACACTTCAGAACTGAGAGAAAGTAAATTTCTGCTGCTTAAGCCCCTTAGTCTATGGCAGCGGTTCTCAATCCTCTCCCCCTTTTCACAGGGGTCGCCTAAGACCATCCAGCTTATCGGATATTTACATTACGATTCATAACAGTAGCAAAATGACAGTTATGAAGTAGCAACAAAAATAATTTTATGGTTGGGGGTCACCACAACACGAGGAACTGTATTAAAGGGTTGCGGCATTAGGAAGGTCAAGAACCACTGGTCTATGGCATTCTGCTACAGCAACCCCAGCAAGCTAATACATATGGCAGCAAATTGTTAAAGATTTAAATTATCCAGGAAAAGGACTTCCTCAACAGGAAGCTAAGAAACACTCTTTGCTTCTTCGGATGTTCAGCCAATTCACCCAGGTCTCCGTGCCATGACTAATAAGATGCAATTTAATATAACAAACATTGACCCGATGCCAGTCACAATGAGAGGCACTGGCAAGCACATCTAATTCTCCAAGGTCAAGAGGATTGAGAGGGGAGGGAGAAAGAACAGGTCCATCAAAAATCTAACTTTAGCCAAAAAAAAAAAGCACAATCTCTCCCTCTTTTCCGTGTGACCTGAGTCTCAAGCAACTGAAGGATTCATCTGCATGGGGATTGCCTCCGTGTCTCCCAGAGGTGCTGATGAGCCACAATTAACCACGAGAAGGAAGAGAAATCTAAGGGCCCCCACACTCGGATGAGCCATCCCTAAGAGGAGAAGCTAAAGAATCCTCCAACTCCAAGGGAGAAGACAGGGGAGGAAGGAAAGAGAACTAGAGAAATTTCCAGAGTTTGTCATCAGCACGGCTTCCCTCCCTAGGACCGTAATCGGCAGAAGGCAGGTTGCAAAGCACTCCAAATATTCTTGGATACGCCCAAAAAAGTGTAGAAAACTCACATCTAAGCTCTGTCTTTGGATAAAAATATGATCAGACAGGGGGATAAGGAAGAGAAAGAAGTGGCAAAAAGGACAGAAAGGTTCAGGGCTTGTTGAACATCTGTGGAAGCTATTCCATTATCATTAATATTTTAGTCATCAACGACGTTAAAATGGAAAAGCAGAGACGAAATGTTTTATCTCAACACCTTAAAAATCGAAGTCCCACACATCTGTCCACGGGGAACCTCGAACTAGCAGACATCTCAGGAAGAAAACCTTCCACCAGGAAAGCCCAGAATCCTCGTTTTTTTCAAGTGACAAGTGATGGTTCCAGGAGCATGGTCCCAGCAGAAGAGCATATCATAAAGATTTTTTTTTCTAGATGCTCCTTTTGATATTTTCCCTATTTATTCCTCCACAGCAGAGAAAACCAGTGGTTTGTACTTCCAGCGTCCCTGCCCCCTTCTCTCTCAAGAAAAGCTGGCAGTGGCTTCCAGAAGCTGGCTCTGCTCCTCCCATAATTCACTCTTGCCGACAGCCAGGGCCAGGACTGTCTGTCAAATGCACAAAGCAACCTCAGGCCAAAATGCTATAGCCTGTCATCCCAGGCTGCAGCAAGTGGGTGTCAGGTACTCTCAGGACAATCAGAGAATCATAGTCTGAGATTTGCAAAACTGTGAACCTAGTGTTTAGACCTGAAAAAACACCCTACTGATTTTTACAGGAACACATGACAGAGATCACGTATTCTGGAGGGAAAAGCACTGGATAAAGAGTCTTTGGGGGCTCAGCGCCCGTAGCACAGTGGTTACGGCACCAGCCACATGCACTGCAGCTGGCAGGTTCAAACCCAGCCCGGGCCAGCTGAACAACAATGGCAACTGCAACAAAAAAACAGCCAGGCATTGTGGTGGGCACCTGTAGTCCCAGTTACTTGGGAGGCTGAGGCAAGAGAATTGCTTAAGCCCAAGAGTTTGAGGTTGCTGTGAGCTCTGACACCACTGCATTCTACTGAGGGTGACATAGTGAGACTCTATCTCAAAAAATAAATAAATGGGGCAGCTCCTGAGGCTCAAAGGACTAAGGTGCTGACCCCATATGCCAGAGGTGGTGGATTCAAACCCAGCCCTGGCCAAAAACAAAACACCACACAAAAAATAAATAAATGAATAAATAAATAAATAAAAAGTCTCTGGGGTCTGGCTCTCTCTTAGCTGTGTGATCTTAGACAAGTCACATGCACTCTGTTTTTCTCACTGGAAAAAAAGCAAGTGTTAGTGCTGTGAACCCCTGTTTCCCCCCAGTTCCCCCAGCCTTCGCCCATCTCCCCCGCCCTACGAATGGGCAAGCTCTTGTTCCCTTTCCTGTTCCCTCCGCCTCCTCCTGCTCCTCCGCCCCACTCCCACTCCCCTGTCCTAGGCTACTGTTTCCCCTGCCCTCTCAGTTTCCCCACCGTTGTGATTAAGATGTATCCATTGATTAATTATTGTTGTATAATCATAACCACGGTGATTTGAAATGTATCAAGTTGTAACTCTGCCTACTGCAGTTTCTTGTAGGCTACACAGAATCCACTATCAACCAAGCTGTAACCCTGCTAATGGCAATGTTCCTTGTACACAGAAAAATGGCATAAAAGATGAAAAAACCTGCACCTTAGGGCCACTTGTCTTGGGACAACGGTCCCCCACGCAGGTGCGAATAAATCGCCAATTATTTGCATCAGTGTGGGTCCGAGTCCACTTTTCTAAGTACTTTAGGTCACTTCATTAGGTCAACCTCTAAGATTCTTCCCAGCTCTGAAAGTGTTATGGTTTCAAGTTCTTCAATTCATTCTGATTAACATTCACAGAAAATAATCTTTAGCCTGTTGCGACTTATCAACAATGAATTGTTAAAGTATCATGGACTGGAAAGGCTATTTTCTGGATTTATACAGGATTTCTTTTTCTTTTCTAACTGCCCTTCCTGCACTTAAGGAGTCTTCACCTGATGGTATGAGCTGAATTGTGTCCCCCAAAAAATTTCTGGGCTCAGTTTTAATCCCTCCTACTTCAGAATGTGACCTTAAAAATAGGGTGTTTGCCAATGTAATTAATTAAGATGAGGTCATCTGAAGTAGGTCAAGACCCTAATCCAATAGGTTTTTTAAAAGAAATCTGGAGTCAGACACATACTTGGGGGGACGCCACACGAGACCTGTTATGCTGCCACACACAACGCAGGGAACTGCCAGAAGCCGGAGAGAGGCCCTAGATAGACCCTTCCCTAGCTCCTGCCGAGGGAGTCTGGCCCTGTCACACCTCGATCTCACACTCAGGCCTTCAGAACTGTGAGACAATCAATGTCTTTTGTTAAAGCTACCTGTTTGTGGTACCTGGTTACAGCAGCCCCAGCAAACTAGTACAGATGGTAAAACCCACTTCCCACTATGGAGTGAGGATGGCAGCTCTCACTTTCCAAAACATTGCCTGCGGCTGTCACCAGAACACCCGGCCTAGGCTGTGCCCTTCAGACACACCAGCTGCCACACCCAGTGTCACAGAAGAGGCAGACGGTGCGGATTTGTGCAGTGACACGTGGCGGAGCACCAGCTGCCACACACAGCTCCTAGAGGCGGCTATGACAGAAGTCACAGCAGCACCCACCGGGGACCAGCAGGAGTGTGCCTGACACAAAGGCAACGGTGTCACCACAGAACTATCCTGAAACTTCATGCTGGGGATCCTCTGAGCCTAGCACCTCTGGAGATTTCATGAATTACCCAAGACTTTCTCATGAATTTCCTTTCTGCTTCAGCAGAGAGGGCTTCTGTGGCTTGCCTAGAACAGCTCCTGACACAGTAGAGCTTTGCTGTTAGTCAGTGTCTAATAACCCCTAAACTGACAGAAGTGGGATGACATGAATCACACAACTTTCCATAGCAGTGATTTTTCAACCCGTGTGCTGTGGCACACTGGGGTGTCGTGAGAGGATTTTAGGTGAGCTGTGAAAATGTTCAAAGCTCATTAACTAAATTATTTTCAAAAGAATTTCAAAGCACAGTAAGTATATTCTCTTTTTTCCTTTTAGCAGTTTTTGGCCAGGGTTGGGTTTGAACCCGCCACCTCCAGCATATGGGGCCAGGGCCCTACTACTTTGAGCCGCAGGCGCTGCCCTCTTTCTTTTTTAATCAACGTAATTGAAGCGTGCTGTGGAGGTTTAACAATAGATTCAGGTGTGCCATGAGACAAAAATAGGTTGAAAAACCCTGTTCTAAAGTAATTTTAATTCAATACCCATATCTGTTGTGGATATCAAAATAACAAAAAGTTACTGAGATTTAATAAACACAGACTCCTGGTGGGCTGGTTACTTGTCTGTGCAAGACAAAAGCAGCTTGGAGTAGGCTTCCTCGCATCCTGACTTACACAGATGGGGAAATCCCTGTTTGGAGACTTGCCCAAGGTCCAGAGCTGGCAGATGGCGAACACAGGGTTCGAACCCAGGCATTCTGACTAGAATAGATGTGAACGGAGTTCTCCGCAAAAGTACTGAAGGGAAAATTATGTTTAAATGATACTAGCAAGAAAAAGGTCTAAAGATTCTGATTCTGAACTAATTATACAACAATATTTTAAATTTGCTTCGATTTCTTTTTTGTCTAGAAAAAGTTACATACGAGTGAAGGAAATAAACGGGGCTAGGAACCCTCAGATGTTCTGGTAATGGCCCAGAAGAGTTGGATATAAATAGCTAAATAATTTAGGGCACACATTATTCAGGCATCAGCAAAGTTGGGGACTTAATTTACCTGACAAATTGTGTGGTATCAGCCTGACTTACAAACCAGATTCATTTTTCAAAATGTTAGCCATTACAAATTCTGAGACGCCTTGTTAAGCTTCTGTTTGGCAAATGAGAACAGTTGGGAAAATAAACATGTGTGGTGAACAGAGTTAAAATATCTTGTCCAAAAAATAAAGTATGGTAACTGTGAAAACTAAATATCAGAACCAATGTCCATTCTCAAGTTAGGCAGGGATGTCGCCATCAGAATCAAAGCCTCATTTTTAGAAGCGTGCTGGGAAGAAGGCCATGGGGAGGTAGAGCAGCAGAGTCTCTGTTAGAGACTCAAGCGAGGATGGGCCAGGTGAGCTGAAGCCTGCCCTCCAAACCTCAGGCAGGAATCCTCTCTTCCCTGTGTGTGTATCCAGAATCATACGCAGTTCTGTTGATGCATCACCTCCCACACTGAGCTTGGAACGGAGCCGCTGGAGCTCTTTCCTAGCATCTTCTGGATGGAAGGCGTCACTTCCAACTTCGGGGCTCAGGAGTTCTGTGAGGAGGCTGAGGGATCTGTGGCATGCTGAGGCAAAGGCTTAGAGTCCAAGGTTCAAACAAGGCACAGGCTCTGATCAAATCTACTAAAGCTAAACACCGGCCCATCTCACCACCCAGCAATTCTACACAGAGCTTTTGCCCAAGACAAATATGTGTAGGTCTCCTCCAAAAAACACATGCTCATAACAGGCAAAAACTGGACACAATCAAGTGTACATCCATGGTGTGATGGATAAATAAACCAGACCACTTTTATATTCAACAGGTAGAATACTGAGTAAAAGAAACTAGACATGAAAAGTACATACTTTACAATTCTATTAAGTTCCAGAATCAGAAACCCAGGAGGACCAAGGGGGGTGAGAGGAGGGGGTAGAGGGACTGGTGTGCTCCCACCTAATGGGCACAATGTAAGGTATAGGGCACACCTCCTGGGCGGGGGACCCATCTACAACCGCGACCTTACCTACCAAATGCAAACATTGTAACCTAATAGTTTACACCCTCATGTTAATCTGAAATTTAAAAAAAAGACTCAGAAACCCAAATCTGTGGAGAAAGAGGTCAAAATCGGTGTTACCTCTAGGGGAGGGGTGAGTCTCAACAGAGAAGGAACATAAGGAGCCTTCCAGGATGCTGAAAATCTTGTCCCAGAGGTTGTACACAAAGGTAAAGTTTCAAAAGATATACGTGTTTCCATATTCCCAATGTTATTTAAACATCTCTTAAGGCGGGGGCTTTTAGGGCTCAGGATGTCCATCTTCAAATAGTGACTAAGGGAGATTCCAGTTAGGGTGGTCAGGCCTCAGGGCTCAGGATTCAAGGCAGCTCAGAATTCAGAGACCCTAAGTGAAAAAATCTACACATGAACAATAATAATTTCTGTGCACCAATGCTCTACACAAAGCATTTGATAAACACAACCCCATTTCTTACTTACAACAACGTTATAAGGTCAGTACTGTTGGTGCCTCCATTTTGCAGAACAATGACGTGCTTTCCTCAAGGTCACGCTGCCAGTGAGTGGCAGTCAGGACGCTGAAGCAGATCTGCCCAGGAGGGAAGGATGAAGTGGCATCAAGGAGGAAAACATTAGTTGTCCAAGTTCCTCTGCTCTGGGCAAGTTTCTTGACTTTCCCAAGCCTCTGTTTTCCTTATCTGCACAGTAAAGACAATACTCACCCGTAAGAAGGTAACCAAAACTTCAGAAACAGAAATTCCTCTCCTTCCCGACAACCAAACCATCAATACACTGAGCTGGAAAATTTTATAAGGGAGCAAACCAGGAGTTTGTTCCTGCTTTTGTCAGCCAGTAGATGTCCTACTTTAGGACAAGCCATGTCTAGCCACCGAGGTGGCCAGGGCCCCAGCAGGGGCCTGCCAGAGTCCCTCCCTCGCTCAGAAGCTCCAGTGCTGAGCCTCACACATGTGGAAGGGACCAGAGCCAAGTCATGGCACCAAGGCCGGAAGCTCCTGTAGGGGAGGCCTCGGGGCCACTGCTCCCCACTTTTCTCACACTTGTACTACTTTTCCTTCTCTTTTGTGACTTGCCCCAATGTCTTTTCCATAAATCCTACGTTGTTAATAATTAGGGCTCTTGGTTACAGTAAAAGGAACATAATCTGAACCAGCTTAAGTGAAAAGAGGAATTCACTGGAAAGATCTGGGAGTCTCACAAATTTGAAAGACTGGGACACAGCCAGCCTCAGGCACGGGACTCTGGCTGGAGCTGTGCAGGGAACCAGGAGGCTTCTCCCCACATCACTCCATCTGTTCCTCCCTCTACGTCTGCTCTCCTTCTCCCCGTTACTGCAGGCCAGCCTGCTCTGCTCCTGCGTCCACAGGGTGGGGCGTGGCCACCACTCCTCCCAGGAAGTGTACGTTCCAGTTCATACACCCAATAAGAAGCCTATCTCCAGCTCTTACACCCAAGCCTAGAATCTCAGGGCAGGGACCGATTGGCCCAACTTGGATCAAATGCCTCAAACCAAACAAATGCATCAGGGGATCAGGGTCAAGTTCAAAAAGGAAATTTCCTGTGTGGGAAACATTCCTACAACATTTGTGGGCCATATAGAGAGAAACTGATTTTAAAAAAGGCATCGTGGATGATAATCTGATGGGCATCCACCACATGGCCTCACTTAACCAACCTCATGACAATGGGGAAAGTACCAACTTTGGGGTTTTAGGAACTAGCTCCATCTTTACCAGCCATGTGACTTAGGCAAGTTTCTTGACTTTCCCAAGCCTCTGTTTTCCTTATCTGCACCGTAAAGACAATAACACTTACCTCATTTAGGCAAGAAGGAAGCCAGAAAGAGCTTCACACAGTGCCTGACACACTTAGAGGCTCAACATTATTTCAAACATCAAAACAATCACAGGAGGACTGAGAGTGCTTTGCAGCTAATGAATTGTTTTTGCTGAAGTGGAGGTTTTCCTACACTACGCAGCCTGCCAACTGAAGGCATTTCACTTGGGCATCTCATGTGTTCAAAAATTTGTCCTCAAAAAATAGACATAAGTTGTCTCAGTGCTTACTGCAAGAAAATGAGAGGCCAAGAGCGTAACACACTGCAGGTCTCAACTAAATCCTCTCTCAGACCCAGATAGCAATAATTTCTGTCCTGAGGATGAAGGTTTGTATTTGTTGAATGATGAGCACTAAGCATGGACATTTCCAGTCCAGTAATAAGCTATTAATAAGAAAGTCCCCAAGAGACCAAAAAGCTGATCAAACTGTGGGGCAGGGTGGGAGGGAACCAGAAGGGTTCTAATTGCCAGGGAGAGCCGGTGGAAGTTTCTTTTTTCTCTTTTCATAGAGCAGAGAGAACAATTTTTATTTTAGGAAATCCTGGACCATCTCAAACACATCTTTCTAGGTCTGATTTAACACCTTGAACAAGTTGGCTTCGTGTCACCCATATAAAGATGGCGTTTCAGAAAACAAAGACAACAGATATTGACTTTGAACACGGTGTGTCAGGGCTTTGAGGAAGCATCTTGTTAAGAGAAAAGGCCAGTCTCCTGAAATTTATCAGTTTGACATGTCTTGGCTTAGGATTCCCAGGACTTCTCACTTACATCAGAATCTGTAAAAACTTCCGTTCTCTAAGGCTGAAGGAAGAAAGCCGGAGAAATTGCTCCATCTACAGTGCTTGCTGGAAATTAATGCGTGTGTGTCTGCAATATTCGAACTGAGCATCATTTTATCTGTAAACATTTATAAGCAACAACTCACATATAGTTAACCTTCTGTGTTGGAAACCTGTTCCTTGGGTAGATGAAGAATTTTTCTGCAACCTAAAATTTTAGCACACATTTTGAAATGTGAAAGGACTCAAGACTTCTTTTTTTTTTTAATTTATTTTTTATTTTATTTTATTTTTGAGACAGAGCCTCAAGCTGTCCTCCTGGGTAGAGTGCCATGGCATCACAGCTCACAGCAACCTCCAACTCCTGGGCTCAATCAAGTGAGTCTCCTGCCTCTGCCTCCCAAGTAGCTGAGACCACAGGTGCCCACCACAATGCCTGGCTATTTTTTGGTTGCAGCCATCATTGTTGTTTGGCAAGCCTGGGCTGGATTCGAACCTGCCACCTTAGGTGTATGTGGCTGGCGCCTTAGCTGCTTGAGCCACAGGTGCTGAGCCCTCAAGACTTCTTTAAATTAAACCACTTTAAATTAACAGTGCAGGCCTTTCCTCCTTAGCATCATGAACAACACAGTGTACTCACATATGAGAATCACAGAAATCCACCCAGCACCGAAAACCTCTTTAAAACAGTCGGGCAGGCCAGGCGCAGTGACTCACACCTGTAATCCTCACTCTGAGAGGCCAAGGCAGGTGGACAGCCTGAGCAAGAGCAAGACCCCATCCCTGCTACTCAGGAGGCTGAGGCAGGAGGATCACTTGAGCCTAAGAAAATGAGGTTGCTGTGAGGTATGATAGCACAGCACTCTACCCAGGGTAACAGAGTGACATGCTATCTCAAAAAAAAGAAAGAAAGAAAAACACCAAAAACAAACAGACAAAAACCAACCAGTCCCGCAGGTAATTGTCTATCCTCCCACTTAGTACTTTCAGATGAGGGGGAGTGACTCACTAACTTCTAGGCTATCCTTGCCATCATGTGCCTTATTTCTGTTTCTACCCATTTAGAACTTACTGTGCTTCTGAAGCAAAACAGATCAAGTCTGCCTCTTGCAACAAAAATATCCTTTCAAAGAGAGAACAGTGACCATGGCCATCACGCCTGCCTGATCTTCTTTATATCAAAGCTAAACTTTTGCTCTACTCTAAATTCAGTTTAGCCCAAAGCTGCCTCCTTACATATTTTAGGTTCAGCCTAAAGGTTTCTTGTACATAATGAGATGTAACTTGCTCTGGTAACAAGTAGCCGAGTCTCATGCACTGACGACAGCCATATTTCAGCCACTCCACAGGCACCCACGGTTCAAACCACCCTCCAGTAAGGCAAACGCCATCTGAACCAACAGGCTGCTTCTGTCCCTCACTACTGTTTTCTGTACCTCTGTCGAGAGCAGTGCAAGTTCAGAGATAATCAGGTTCACGCACATTTCTCTCTTGCCCCAAGGTCAGACTT
>NW_003852501.1:617647-620065 GCF_000181295.1 Otolemur garnettii
CCCGCTACTCAGAGCCACATGCACACAGGCCCAAGCCACTCCACAAGTCAGTCAGTATTGCAAGCCGTGCAGAATAGTATACTTGATCAATGTCTATTAATGTTGTAGATTAAAATGTCCACATCAAGCAAAGTAACTCAACAGCAAGAGCAAAATACAGGAAAAAAAGGAGGTGGGGGTAATGAACCAGATCAAGGACAGTGACGGGGACAAGGAGAGTGCCCTGAGCATTCTGTCACCAGAGGAATGGTCAGTGTTCCTGATTTGGGCAGAGCTTCAGCCTTGGGTGCCAACTGCTTATCACAAGTGCCACAAGACAGTCACCGGCCAGGTGAGTCCTGCTCTCTTTATAGCCCTTGAGTCGTCTAGCGAGGACAGATACAGTAGAGGGTTGTGCCCTTACTTGGTTGGGCACAGTTTGTAAATATCTGTTATCATGATGGCCTTTACAGTGGAGTCTCGGTCTAAGACCAAGGAATAATGGATTCAGGGGTGCTCCACACAACCTCACTTTTCCTTTTCTGTCCCTAAATTCTCTCTGCGCTCCACGCAGCAGCGCCAGTTACTCTGAATCTATTTTGGTCCAGGGGACTGCCCAATTTGTTCTTTTCTCAAACTCTCTTAAGCTTTCTAATTTGTCTAAAGTTTTTCCTTTAACATTCCCAGCAAGAAACCTTTTCTGGGCCCCTAAATATCCTGAACACCTTCCTCTGGTCTGTGACCATCCCTCTTGCAACTCCATATCGGGAGCTGAACGGAAGCCAGTACAGGATGTTGGAGGAACTCTCGGGTGGTGGGCTGTTGTGGGAGCTTTCTTTGGAAACCACATCTCACCGTCCGCTACTGCTTTAAAAACATCAGAAAATGAACCGCTTTCTCTAAGATGTGATGTAACGCCCACCACATGGCACATCATTTCCATTTTTCAAGTTGCACTCTTCTAATGGAATCAGTTCTAAAGGAGTTGATTGCTGATGCTAACCACGAAATAGATCTTCTGTTTGAAGGCAGAAAGGTCACAAGAGGGTTTGGGGGGGAGTTATCTAAAGAAAATGTCTTTCAGATTGGATATTTTCTTTCAGCTAGAGGGGAAGGTAAGAAATGATGTGAATAGCAATTTCCTACACTAGAGGAAAAAAAATACTGAGCCATGAAAAGAGATAAAGTCACATAAAATTATATTTGTTGCATTAATTAGGTGACACCCTGTGCCAAAGACTGAATCAAATAAAAGGAAGGTGAAGCAACATACCGTTTCTGATGCTGGTTTTCTGATTTCAAGGAGGAGGACAGCCCCAGTCACCAGCTCACCCGAAAGAGTTGCTTCAAGGAAAGATACAGTGAGAGAGATTGATTTTGTAATCAACCTTTCAGTGATGTGGCTGACATAATCCTGCAAAAGATTTATAGCAAGAAGCATGCTCCTGGGAACTGGTCTCTAGTTTAAAAAAAATAATTCAAAACACGCTCATTCCTTCTTTCTATTTCTCCTTGAATATATCTCAGCTACCGTGACATAACTGTGGACAAGAACTATTCTCCAAAAAAGGGCAAATGACAACACACATGTGTGTGGCCCGAAAATCAGAATGGTGGTTGTGACTTGTTGGTCAAATATTGTGGATGTTCCAATGATGATAACCTAGTGCTGTAAAAATGTGCCCAAAGAAAGGCATGGTTTCTCCCCACACCCACAACTCTCACAGACAAATCCACTTTCTTATATCATGAGAATAACTCCTGGGGAGTGTGACTTCATTTGAATTCCTTTTGGTTACTATTTGGGGGATACTTTTGCCATCTCCCTGCACATATGCAAAACCACTTTTTAGCACCACACAAAATCTTGAAGTTTAAGAAAAAACATTTGTGCCCTGAGTGATTTCCAGAAGTGTAACTAATACGGCAAACTAGTTAACATAGAAAGCATGAAGTTCGCGCTCTGCACCCACTCTGAGAGTTCTCAGGCCATCCTGGAGTCCGCATCTTCTCTTTCTCATTATTTTTCCTCCCAAATATTAACATTTGGCCACTTTCTACTAGCTCTCAAGCACCTTCACTGTCCTCTGGGACTCATCCGTCTGATTGTATGCCTGTACCACAACCCATTATGTAAAATTTCTTATGTCTTTGCAGACCCTATAAAGTTAAACAAACATATTCCTGGTTGCATCTCTGAAGCCATGAATTCGAACTCCCAGCTGCACATGAAAATCACTGGGAGAGGCTCGGCGCCTATGGCTCAAGTGGCTAAGGCGCCAGCCACATACACCTAAGGTGGTGGGTTCAAATCCAGCCCAGGCCTGCCAAGCAACAATGATGGCTACAACCAAAAAATAGCCAGGCATTGTGGCGGGCGCCTGTGATCCCAGCTACTTGGGAGGCGGAGGCAGGAGACTCACTTGAGCCCAGGAGTTG
>NW_003852501.1:620703-648807 GCF_000181295.1 Otolemur garnettii
CCAGAACAGCCTCAGGATGAACACAATTAAGAATTAAGTGTCTGATAAAAGATGAACCTAAAGGTCACATGGAAAAATAAATACACAGGAATGGTTAATTAAATTAACCATGTTTTAATTATACAGGCTGTGTATTCATATCTCACTGGACTAGTCCACCTTAGAGCTCCTCCTCTCATCAGTGTTTCTTTAAAAAAAAAAATACCATAAGCAAAATCAAAAGATAACTAAACAGCTGGGAATAGATATTTGCACCATATATGATAGATAAAGGACTAATATCCCCAATTTTTCTTTCTTTTTGAGACAGATTCTCACTTTGTTACCCTCAGTAGGGTGCTGTGGCATCATAACTCACAGCAATCGCAAACTCTTAGGCTCAAGAAATTCTCTTGCCTCAGCCTCCCAAGTAGCTGCAACTATGGGCACCCACCACGATGCCCGGCTCTTTTTAGAGACAGGGTCTCACTCTTGCTGAGGTTGATCTTCAACCCGTGAGCTCAGCCAATCAGCCCTGCCCAAACTTATTTTTTTAAGAACTTTAAAATTAGGCCAGGTGTGGTGGCTCACACCTGTAATCCCAGCACTCTGGGAGGCCAAGACAGGAGAATTGCTTGAACTCAATAGCCTGAACAAGAGCGAGACCTCATCTCTACCAAAAATAGAAAAATTAGCCAGGTGTTATGTTGGGCCCCTGTAATCCCAGCTACTTGGGATGCTGAGGCATGAGAATCACTTGCGCCCACAAGTTTGAGGTTGCTGTGAGTTGTGATGACGCCATGATACTCAACCCCAGGGTGACAAAATGAGACTGTCTCAAAAAAAAAGAACTTGAAAATCAAGGAAAAAACAATCAAAAAATATATGTAAAATAGACCAAAGATGTTTATAGATAATACACAAAGATGATATGCTATAAAATGGATGTTAAGCAAATATAAAGATGTCTAACTTCCTTCATAATAAGTGAAATGCAAATTAAAATTTTACAGAGATAGTATTTATCATTTATCAGACAAAATATCAATGTATAAGGCCAAAAAAATCAAAAAGTATTATGCTCTGTTGACAACACTGTGGGCAAACAGGTGCTCTCACACATTGTTAGTGGGAGTGTAAAATGCTATAGCCCCTATGGAGAGGAATTTGGCATTATCTAAAAAACTACACGTATTAACACATTCACTATTCAAATCCACAATCTGACATCTAGAAATTTACCCTAAAGTTACACCTTCAATGACACCAAAATACATGTGCACAAAGCTATTCATTAGAGCACTACTTGTATTGCAAAAAACAACTTTATGTCCAAGCAAACAGGTTTGCTTGCATAAAATATGGCAAATACACACAAAAGAATATTACATACCTGTGAAGAAGAATGAGGAAGAGCTATATGAGCTGACGTAGAATGATTTCCAGGACAGTCATGACATCTCGAGGTAAATTTTTTTAAAACAAGGAAAAAAATACATATATTTCCCTATCATTAGAAAAAAATAAAACTAATAAATCAATAGACAATCAGTTGGTTACCTACAAGGAGGGGGAGGGAAGGAGAAACGGGAAAGTGATCTTCTCTGATTATACCTTCTTATATAGTTTCCAACATTTTTGTTGATGTTGTTAAGCACACCCAGACTAGGTTCGAACCCACCATCCCTGGTGCACAGGGCTGGCTATAGTTTTGATTTTGAAAGCATAATGAGATCTGTTCAAAAAGATAAAGTTGACTTTTTTTTTTTTTTTGAGACACAGTCTCATTATATTGCCCTTGGTAGACTGCCACAGTGACACAACTCACAGCAATCTCCAACTCTTGGGCTTAAGCGATTCTCTTGCCTCAGCCTCCCAAGTAGCTGGGACTACAGGCACCCACCACAACACCCGGCTATTTTTTGTTGCAGTTGTCATCGTTGGTTAACTGGCCCAGGGCCAGGTTTGAACCCGCCAGCCTGGTTGTATGTGGCCAGCACCGTAACCACTGAACTACAGGTGCTGCCCCAAGAGATTAAGTTGAATCAGTAAGAATGAAAAGGAGGGGGACTAAACTGAAAGCAAATGCAAAAAAATTAGCCTAGCTGAATTCCAAATGAATAACAACCAAACTGAAGGGGGGAAAAAAAAGAAAGAACCAGATGAACACAGTATAGCAAAGCGTTTGACAATATACCCTCCGTCTGGGCAGACTAGACAATGGGACAAGGGAGAGAAGTGAAAACAAAAAATGTTGGAGCCTATCATGAAGACACAGAACCCAGCCTGAAGGGGCTTCCATTGGTCACATCTGATACAAATTGAGCACCCAAATAATTTAAAATAGTAATGAGTTATAAAACCCTGGAAACTGGGAATTCCTGAATCCAAGCAAAAGCAGACTCCTCCTTGTAGTAGAATGCTGAGGGCCAACTAGTCACTGCAGAACAAATTGGAAAAAATCCCCATTTTGGAGCTGCCACTGAGATAGCAAGAATAGTCAATGAATGCTAAATCCCAGGGGAAATTTTTAATAAGAAGCACAATATTTGTTTAGTCTTAAAGTGACTCCCTACAGAATACATGTTAATTAAAAGGAAAAAAGAAACTTAGTAATTACACAGTGAGACTTTGACTAAGTGACTCAAACAATCACAGCGGAACACAGACAGACATGGTGCACCTGTGGTGTGATACTCTGAGAACCCAGCATTTATGATGCAGGATCCCGACCAAGAGTACAGAACCTCCATCTAATCAGGAGGACAAAATTGATACATACAAAATAAGAAACGGTCTATTTTTTTTTAAAGGTTGCGGAAATGTTCCAGGTTAAGGAAGGCTAAAGAGACACGACAACTAAATGCAGCTTCTGACCTTAGACTGGATCCTGCAGTGGAGGGGAAATGTTAGGAGAGACATTATGAGGTCACCTGACAGCATGGGAATAGCGATGTTAAAGTGTTCTATTACTGTGTGTATTTGACATTGACAACAATGCTAAGGTTGTATGAGGGCATATTCTTCTCTTTAAGAGATAATCAAAGCATTTATGGGTAAAGGACCATGATACATGTAGCTTACCTTCAAATGATTCACCAAAACTATGATCAGAGAGAGAGAGGGCGCAAAAGAGTAAGCAAATGGGGTGCAAGGTTCACAATAAGCAACTTTGGGGAAAGGGGACGTGAATGCTCCTTCTACTGTCTTTATTTTAGCAATTTCCACTAAGTCTGAAATTATTTGCAAATAAAATTTTCTATGTCAGACCAGATTCAAAGTTTCAGTCTGTGAAATGCTCACCAATAATTCCTTTCAAATGGAAGATGTACCGTCTGTTAGGCCACGTGGGCTTTTTATAGGTCATTTCTCATCAGTTCAGCAGCTTTATTTGCACCGTAGAAAATCTAAAGTGTTTTTAAAAGACAAGGCTGAAGCTCAGAAACAGTAACTAAGACCCCAGGTCCTGCAACAGTGGCTACAAAACAAATTGAAATTCACCGGACAAGCAGAAAGTGTAGAGGTGACTGCCCTTTCTATTCATAAAAATCCTTTGAGCCCTGGGCCTTACTGCCTGCCAGGAAGCTTAGAGACAAACCAAGGCCTGCTACTGCTTCCGTAAATTGTAGCCTGGGCTCTGCCTCCTCTCTGTCTCCATCACTATGTTCTATTTCCAGGCTAGTTAAGGCCCCTGTGCTCATGCGCACCTGGGGCAGAGTCGCACCTCCCCCTCCAGGAATGCTCTCCATCTGCCCCACCTGGGAGATCCCTCCTCCTCCTTCAACATCTGGCTTCCAAAGCCTTGCCTGATCTCCCAGGATGGTGAGGCCCTGCCGCCCTTCCCTGTGCCATCTGTTCTCCTGCAGCACCCCAAGGCTCCCCTTTCTGTGTGAAAACCACACTCCAGTCAAAGCAGCAGAGTTTTTCCTGTTTCCCCTCCAACTCCCATAAAGGGCAGAGACCATGCCTCAGTCATCTTTGTACCTCCAGCTCCTACTAAGTGTCTAGCTGTGCTGTGCTAGAGCGAGCCTATAAGCCATCAAAAGTTCTTTTGATGAAAGAAGAGTATAAATAAAACTGAAATAGAAAATCCATTAGGCAGCGAGCAGTAGCTCTACCTCTCAGAAGAAGCAGCAATCCTGCCTGCAAACACCCCTGTGCTGGATCTTAGTTGTCACAGTAGAAAATAAGAAAGGGACTTTCAATCCATAGTGACCTACTAGGTTTGACTTGAGCACACTAAATCTGGGGAGCTATCTTTTAGGGTGATTGAGATGAAAAAGCAGCTAATTAACAGGTGCTTAACTGTGGCACTCTCTTGTCTAGAAATGGAAAAAATCAGAAGACTGGGTAGTGTTGACCGAAAGGTGACCACTTAGAGTAACATGAAAGCACATTTTAAGTACCAATCATATCCCGGGTCAGTTATTTACTACCCAGACACGTATTCTTTGCTGATGAAAGGTACAGCCACAGTGAACTACTTGAATTACTTTCAGCCAGAGAGAGAAGAGATTTCTTATCCTTGAAAATTAAGGGGTGAGATGTTCATTTCGTTTTGCCACCTCTAGGCAGTTCGTGTCTCGTTCCTTCCCACGAGGCCCGGTGTTCTTCCTACTCCTGCGCAGCGGTAACAGCTTTTTTGGAATGTGATTATAAAAACACTGTCAAAGTCTATTTGGGTCGCTATGAAGGAATACCTGGAGCTGGGTGATTTATCAAGGACGGAGGTTTATGTGGCTCACAGTTCTGCAGGCTGTGCAAGAAGCACGGAGCCCGCACCTGCTTCGGGCGAGGGCTGCAGGCTGCCCCCGCTCACAGGGTAGGCGAGGGGAGCCGTGTGCAGAAAGCGCAGGGCAAGAGAGGAACCAGAGAAGAGGGAAGCTCAAGACTCCTGAACAACCAGCTCTCAGGGGAACTAATAGAGTGAGAATTCACTAATTACTGTAGGTATCCGCCTCACTTGGCTCAAACACCCTCTCTCCACTAAACCCCACCTCCAACCCTGGGGAGCAAATTTCAACATGAGGGTCAAAGATGAACACTATAGCAGCACCATCCCACTAGACATTCCGTATCTGTGCCCTTCACCAAGGCTCCCTCCAGCTTTGCTGTAGTTTACCAAGATGCATATTGTACTTTGCAGGAAACTTTCTCACTGACTTCTGTCTTCAAGCATAAAATCTATTGCTGGAGCAATCTCCTCCAGATACTCTTCAATCTGGTGGCTTAACGTGCAGGCTTATCATGGCCTCTCCTCTGCAGACTCAGAGGTACTTGCAGTCTGGCCCCTGCTTCCACCAGTGACAAAGAACCTTTTAGCTCTGAGGTCACCAACCTCTCCAGTCCGTGAGGTTAAAGCCTATCGGAAGAAGAGAAAAACAAAAAGAACAATGAGGAATAGAAAGAAAAGGTGGCAAATGAAGGGTAGAGGGGTAGAGGTGCAACTGAAACTAAGCCTAAGAGTGGGAAGGCACATACTGCCAGGAGCTGTAGTTCTCGGAACATTTACAAAGGGATTCTTTCAAACCATGTTTGAGTTCAGGATTTTTCCAGGTTGGGCACGGTGGCTCACGCCTGGACTCCTAGCACTCTGGCATGCTGACGTGTATGGATCACATAAGCTCAGGATTCAAGACCGGCCTGAGCAAGAGCAAAACCCCCATCTCTACTAAAAATAGAAAACCGAGCTGGGCGTTGTGGAGAGCACCTGTAGTCTCAGCTACTTGGGAGGCTGAGGCAAGAGGGCTCCTGAGCCCAGGAGTTTGAGGTTGCTGTGAGATATGACACCACAGCACGGAGCAGCCACTTATATCTGGCCCCTGCTTCCACCAGTGACAAAGAGTGAGACACTGTCTAAAAAAAAAAAAGGATTTTTTTCAAACAACTATTATCAAATGACAGAACATTCTAAAGCCTAATATCACTTCTAGTTTGAAACCAGCAAGATATACAGCACAGTAGTAGTATAGTATTAAAAACACAGAATTTCAGGGCAGAAGGCCTGGTTTAGGTGACAGCACTCTCTTAACCTTTTTATCTCAGTGTCCTCAGATGTTAAAAGGAGATAATACCACCTGCTACACAGGACTTTGGTTGCAAGCACCAAATGACTGTGCCCCTGGAAGGGTAAGTTTTTATTTCAGCTGTGGGTGAAGAGACAATTAATATGCTCGTACTTCGGGGATGCTGAGAACTGCAGGACCAGGGCACCAAACAAGCAAATCAAGGTGCACTGCTTTATGGTATTAGATCATATACGTGCACTCAGCTATCTACACATTTCTACACATCAAATAACAAAATGGGGAGCCTTAAATTAAACACAAGTATTTATCAAATTTTTGAAAGGCTGCCATATGAAAGAAGGATTTACATATCCAGAGCGATTCAAAGATAGAACTTCAGTCAGACTAGCGGGTAAAAGCTATAGAGAAATGGACTTAGGATCAGTATAATAAAGATCTGTCCCTTTTTTGGAGCTGTTTGAAAATGGGATGACTCCCCCCTAAGGAAATGAGCTCTCTGACAGTGAACGTGTTTAGGTAGAAAGGAATTATCAACTACCAGGAGATGTTTAGATATTGGGTCAGATGTAAGTTCCGTGAGGGCAGGGACGTGCATCTGTTTTGTTCACAGATAAAACCCTGCACCTACAACGTGCCTGGCACCCAGATATGATAAATAAGGAAATGAGCAAGCCAAGCCTGATGGTGGGCACCTGTAGTCCCAGCTACTGGGGAGGCTGAGGTGGAAGGATCACGTAAGCCCAAGAGTTTGAGTCCAGCCTGGGCAATACAGTGAAACCCTGTATCTAAAAGAGAGAAGAAATTATGAAAAGAGGGGAAGGGGAAGGGAAAAAAGAAGGAAAGGAAGGGGGGGAAGGGAAAAGAAAAGAGACAAGCATACCCTTGGATCACTTTAATAAGACTGGGCTGGGCACAGTGGCTCAAGCCTGTAATCCCAGCACTTTGGAAGTCCAAGGCAAGAGGATTGCCTGAGCCCAGGAATTCAAGACCAGCTTGGGCAACATAGCGAAACCCCAGCTCTACAAAAAATGAAAATTAGCCAAGGATGTGGATGCACGCCTGTAGTCCTAGCTATTTGGGAAGCTGAGGCAGGAGGGTCCCTTGAGCCCAAGAGTTCAGGGTTACAATGAACCATGATCAGGCCAATGCACTCCAGCCTTTGTGACAGAGTGAGACCCTGTCTCTACTTAAATATTTAAATAAATAATTTTATAGGGCGGCTCCTGTGACTCAAAGGAGTAGGGCGCTGGCCCCATGTGCCGGAAGTGGTAGGTTCAAAAAAACCAGCCCCAGACAAAAACTTCAAAAAAATAATAATAATAATAATTTCATGATAGGGCGGTGCCTGTGTGGCTCAAAGGAGTAGGGCGCTGGCCCCATATGCCAGAGGTGGCAGGTTCAAACCCAGCCCTGGCCAAAAACTGCAAAAAAAAAAAAAATATATATATATATATATGTGTGTGTATATATATATATGTTAGATGTTCAACAATAATTCTCAATTCTTTGTTCAGAAGCTCATATGGGGCAGGGGGGCTCAAAAGCCAGAATCATTTAAATGTTTGCAAACACAGAAGGGTGATTGTACATCCTCAGTCAGACAGGTCTACCCCACTGTATCCCCTGAAAGTATGGGATTAAACAGTAGGTAAAATAGCTGCTTTTCTTATTTTTCTTCTTTTCTTTTTAAATTTTCTTTTCTTTTCTTTTTTAGAGAAAGAGCCTCATTATTTTGTCCAGGCCAAACTCAAACCTACATAAACCAACTGACAAAATTAAATGGGAGTTGAAGAGAGGGACGTGAGGGTTATCTGGGTACAGTTCCAGGTGGACCTGAGGCCGAGCACGTTCTCCTACCCATCTCTGTATCTATAACACTGAGCACAGTGGCTGAGACAAAGTCGATGCTCAAAAACCATTTGCTGAATTCAATTGAAATTTGTATCTGACAATTACTAAACCATTTCTCAGGTTCACAAGTCATATGTGAATAATGAAGGGTGCTTATTTTGATTTCATTGCTTAATGTCTAACTCCACCACTGCGTTGTAAACACCATGGAAGACTATGTCTCTTACTTGTCACTGTGTACGAGGAGTGCCCCTTGTATACTGGGAGTCCTCTAGGCGGGGCTCGAGTAATACGCACTGAATGAAGTGAACGGATGCTAAAAGTAGATCCCTGAAGTAATTGGGTACTTGAAAGAATTTTAGAATCATAGAATCTTTCATAAGAAGAGACCTCAGCAATCCTTTTAGTTAGTATTTATTATTAAGTCTTCCCATTTGGGCTGCACAATATAAGAATTGAAGCAATTTAATATAAATAATGTCAGACACAACAGTAGTATCAGGACATTTCTCTGAATTAATGTTCAAAAGTGTCTCATGAGTGTCCTCAAAGAGACTCAGCTGCAAGTTCTTTGAGGGGAATATTTCACTGGCCTACAGTCCCATCTTCAAACAGACGTCACAGTCAGTCCAGAAGCTGCAGGTGAACTGACTTTGTCCTCTCCTCTGGGCCACATCCCTGGGTTCTTTTCATTGGCACCGCCACTGGAGAGCAGGCGAGGCAAAGAGAAGAAACACAATTTTGGCAGCCTTTACAAAAGCCACGCTTGGTGAACAGAGATGGCACGGTGGCTCCAATGTTGTCCTTCTGGGCCTTTCCCACCCAGGGGCATGGAGACTTCCCTCCACCCAAAGCTACTCTATTCATACCCTCTAAGGTCCAAACGTCTAACACAATGACACTCAGTGTGGTCCTTGAATCAACTTGGTAACAGTCTGCAAAGAATAACTTAAACGAAAGCACTGAAGCTTCCTTCATTTGCAAAGTCTTGCTACCAGATGAACTAAACAATGAGCTTAATGACATAGTGGACTTGAATCCTGCCAAAAGATCCTTTACACGGTTGCAGATCAGGAACAAATGGCTTCAGAGACTCACACTTTGGGCAGCTTTATGCTTAGGCATAAGATGATATCAATTCCTGGGTATCTACATTCTAAAAGACGGTAAGGAGCCTTAAACCTAAGGAACCATTCCCTAAGTGTGGGTTCCCACACACATACAAATATTACACCTAGAGCAGGTGGACACAGAGGTATTGGAGGTTTGGGAGGGAACCACTGAAATGAGGTATCCTGACACGACCAGGTCTGGTATATAGCAGGTGCATAAAACATTATTAATTAGTGTTCTCCTTCCTTCTGCCCCAATCTAGTGTATTTCAAAGCATCACCTGCTTTAGAACCACCTGAGGAGTTTATTGAACATGCATACTGCCGGGCCAGCTGGATTAGAATCTCTGAATATGGGCCTAGCAAACTGCACGCTAAATAGGTATCCAAAAAATTGTATATATATACTGAAGTCTGGGAACCACTGGAGCAGGTTAGCTCAGATTGCAGTATAAATCTTTGCAACTACAAAGGAAACAAAAGTAAAAGTCAAAAGGAAGCACCCAGTAGGAACGTTTTGTTCCTGCCACAGATATTTCAGAAAGCATGTGAGCCCAGGGTAGGTGATTAACTGATGCAAACATCACTTGTACCTTAAACAGACTTTGCTCTAGAGTCTGTTTGCCATTTACCATTTAAGCAACCCATTGGTTGACTGCCACTGACTTCATAGGATTCTTGACATTGTGTGACCCATTTCTCAGTAGATACTAAATATATGTGATTACATTAAAATCACACACACGCGCGTGCACAGACACACTGGATTCTTTCTTTTTAATGAAATTTCCCCACCTTAGAAACAGATGAGAAATCAGTGAGCTCTAAGAAAAATTTCAAAACAACAGACTTCATCCACATGGCACTGCACTCACAAGTACCCCCCCCAAAACTGGCTTGCTAAATCCTGCTCAGGGAAGCAGGCTGAGTCACAATAACAGGAGTTAAACCATGTGGCATTGCAGTGACAATGCGAGTAGTGGGTATGAGAGTTTTAATCCCCTCACCATCTGCTTTCTTAACAATGATAGCTCTATAAAATGGGCTAGGCCAAGTACTGTACCACAAAAAATAACCTTTGCCTGTTGTGGTGTCAATGCTCAGTGAAAAGCCTGCTCTTGGTACACAGTCAAGTCCGTCAGAACAGGCACGGCACCCAAGGGCAGAGCACAGGGGAGAACACCATGGCCAGAAGCCATAATCTCACTGAGCACCAGCAACACTGGGAGAGGAACTGGGTATGGCTCCACATCTGCTCCATGGTCTTTGCAAGGGTCTACAAGGGCCCAATGTTTCACACTGACTTACACCACACACAGGAGAACCAACAGCCTGGGTAAATTAAGTCTATAGTTTCTAAACATTGGCTCATAATGAAAAAGGCTCTCACAAGCTGAAAATACAGCTCATCCAACTGAATCACAATGTTTAACAAAGCCACGACCAGTGTGCTTAAAACTGATCCTTTGGTTAGCCCTCTTCAGCTTCCCTTCCTGAGAAAGAAAAAGTTCTAGATCAAAAGATTCAGACTGACTAGGTGTAGCATCGAACACCTGTAATCCTAGCACCCTAGGAGGCCAAGGTGGGAGAATCCCTTGAGCTCAGGAGTTCAAGACCACCCTGAGCAAGAGCGAGATCCTGTCTCTACTAAAAATAGAAAAAAATCACTAGTTGTCATAGTGGATACCTATAGTGCCAGCGACTTGGGGGCTGAGGCAGGAGTATGAACCTGGGAGTATGAGGTTGCTGTGAGCTAAGATGATGCCACAGCACTCCAGCCTGGGGGATTAAAAAAAAGATCCAGATCAACACTGGCCCCCTTCAAAAAAGTCATGGTTCACCAGAGGCAAGGTAGTAAATCTCTGATCAAAGCAGTGTTTCCAGTTCTTTATCAGCCACACTGTCTTATACATCTGACATCAAATTGTATAGCTTACTTTTTTTCTAGTAGAATATGATCATTCAGCTGAAAGTTAGAAATTTGGAAAATGGAAAGTTCAATTTTTCACAAATAAACAGGGGTAACTTCGAGAGGCAAATGACTGAAGAAGAAAACAATACTCTATCTGTCGTGGTTTCAACTCGTCACTTTACTGCCTCCTACCCTACATAAAAGTTAAATGTACAGTCTCCCTGTAAATGGGAGTTTCATATACACCCCAAAGCAGTTAGGAAGTTAGTATAGGATAAAGATGGTATTCCATAATTGGTAGAATATAGATGAAATAGTAAGGAAATAGTGTTTATGAAACTAACAAGCCATGGGGAAGGAGGGAAATCTACATTCGTGGCTCAAGTTCAGACTTTATACCAAAACAAATTAAGCCTTTTAAAATGTTATAAAAACCAGAAACAACAAACGCGAATACATTTGATGATATTAAAAAATGGCATATGCCAAAATATACATAATACATGACAAATGATTGATCTCAAATATACAAAAAGTTCCTAATATTAATAAGAATGAACAGTCAACAGAAAAATAGTCAAAGTACAAGAATAGAAGTCACGCGCACACACACACACACAGCTCAGTAAACAGATGAAATCCTGATCTACATTAAACAGTAAGGGTATGGCTTTTGCCCACTGGAATTAGCAATGCAGTGTTGTCAAGTTATGGAAATACTGTTATGCATTGTGAATGGAAGAGCAACCAGAACAGACTTTACTTAGTTCAGAAACTGCCACAACAATATTAAGTATAGTATGCTTTCACACAACCATCTATCTCATGGATAGGTTTTTACCCTAAAGAGAAATTAGCCATGTGCTGAAAGACATAGGCATCAGAATATTTTATAATGTTAAAAATATAGAAACCAAATATCAATACATGCAATGCTGGGTTAAGTAAACGATTATACATTATCTAGTTTGTGCAGCTATTAAAAATTATGTAGTCCTATATTAGATGCCTAAAATCTTTTCCTGAAGAAAAGTAGATTACAGAATGTCACGTATATCATCTTATCTATGTAGAAGTATATTCATATGTGTGCATGTGTGCTCATACAGAGAGAAGCCCAGAGGGATGTTTACCAAACTATTAGTATTAGTTTCGTCTGGGTTCTGGCATTGCAGGTGATTTTTACTTGTCACTGCACTTTTTATTTCATTCCAGTTGAGAGGGGAGGTTTTATCTTCAAAGAATATGTATACTTTCCACTAAAACGAAGTTCTCCTTTTCTCAAATGATATTTTTGGAGCCAGGTGCAGTGGCTCACACCTGTATTCCTAGCCCTCTGGGAGGCTGAGGCAGGTGGATTGCGAGAGCTCAGGGGGTTGAGACCACCCTGAGCAAGACCGAGACCTCATCTCTAAACATAGCGGGCGTTGTGGCAGGCACCTGTAGTTCCAGCTACTCAGAAGGCGGAGGCAAGAGAATCGCTTGAGTCAAAGAGTTTCAGGTTTCTATAAGCTGTGATGCCAAGGTGAGACTCTGTCTCAAAAATAAAATAAAGTAAAATGATGTCATTTCATCAAATTCATATTTGAAAAACAAAAAGATTTCTCTGCTCTGAACATTAATTATGATAATCATGAGGAAGGCTTCAGTGTCTCCTCAGTTTCTCCTTCTTCAGTTTTCTGCTTACTACCTACTCACCAGCCTCTCTGGAAACGTCAACCCCGATTTAACTCCCACCACAGTCGGTAACAGATGCTGGTGCTCAATTGGCAACAAACAAGCCAGACCAGGAAGTTCAGGCCACTGCTAGCCCTTTCAGTGAATCTCTCAACTTGCTAAACATACTGGTTTCCATGTTATTATATTAGCATAGACTAGGCTCTAAGGCACACAAGTCATGGGGCTTTGGTAACTAATGGGAATTGCTTCACAAATTGACATAGCTTTGGGTACCTACCCAAATGTTGACTACAAACCATTCAATGCTGAGTCTCTCATCCCCAGATATTTGTTTATAGCCTGCTTCCAATTTGTATGTTTACTTCCTCAAAAATTGGATGTGATGGGGCGTTATTCAGTCCTACTCAAAATGTGAGCTGTGGACTGCTGCCGATCCACAAACAGCTCACAATCTGCAGGGGCTAAGCAGATATTTATGAGCAAGCATTTAGAAACTTTTATAGCAATCTGAGTGATTTTATGCTATTGAATCAAAAATAAATAAAAGATGGCTCAGCGCCCATAGCTCAGTAAGTAGGGCGCCGGCCACATACACCAAGGTTGGTGGGTTTAAGCCCGGCTGAGGCCGGCTAACCAACAATGACAACTGCAACCAAAAAATAGCTGGGCATTGTGGTGGGCATCAGTAGTCCAAGCAACTTGGGAGGCTAAGGCAAGAGAATTGCTTAAAGCCCGAGTTTAAAGTTGTTGTGAGCTGTGATGCGACAGCACTCTATCAAGGACAACATAGTGACGCTGTCTCAAAAAAAATTAAATAAATAAATAATTGGGGCTTACATTTTGTATGCTTTTTAAATTTTCCTTTTTCTATATTGTTTTTATTGTATTTTATAAAACAATCAGCGACAGATCAGAAATGTGGGGGTTTTACTAGTCTCTGCACTCTTCCTATCATTCTACCATTCCAGTTCAGGGGAGTTTTGTAAAGTCTATGAACAAACTGGGGTGGGTGGGTGAGCCAGATGTGAATGAGTGTCCACCGCAGAAAGGGTAGCAGGAAGTCCAGGATCCTCACGGATTTCCTTCTTCACACAGGGAATCTGAAGGCTGAAGCCAAAGGACTGAAGGCTACAATGACAGTGGTAACATGGGGCAAACCAAAGGCCTACAGGGAGCTGCCCTCCCAGAGTCATTGACCTTCCAAGCTCAGTGCTGACTGAGGAGGAGTTTCCCGCTGACCGCACAACCACTGAGAACATCAAGTGACAGTGTCCAAGTGGGGGGTGCCACGTGCTGCAGGGCTTCCTCCCACTGACCACGAAAGGGAAGCAAGATCCAGGATAACAAGCATGTATGTCCACGCTGGAAAGACAGGAGAAACACAGCCAGCTACTTGTGAAGAAAAAGGGGAAGAAACAGAAAGCTGTCTTACTCTTGGAGAAGCAAAGTCATGAATAACAAAGACCCTTAAATTTCTTCAGAGTGGAGGAGGAAGCTGACAGAGCTGGGGGAAAAACAGAACAAAGCCTGCCACTGCCTCAATCCTGAGGACACACAGGAAGGGGGGACAAGCCTCATGTTCAAGGACACAGTGGCCTTATTATCTGTCCTGTCGTGGTTATCACAGACACTCCCTCATTTTCCAGTTTCCTCCTCTTCTAACTGTTGCTTTGGACACCAACTTTTAAACATTATTATCCCTTCATTACTTTCACGTCTGCATTTTAAACTTTAAACAAAATATTGATTTACCAACCTCACTGCATCTCCCCGGGTAGACTTCTGCGTCGTCCTACCTCACAGCAATCTCAGGCTCTTAGGCTCAAGCAATCCTCATGACTCAGCCTCCCAAGTGGCAGAGACAACAGGTCCCCACCACAACGCCTGGCTAAATTTGCTATTTTTAGTAGAGACAGGGTCTTGCTCTTGCTCACACTGGTCTCTCAAACTCCTGAGCTCAGGCCATCCACTGACCTCTGCCTCCCAGAGCACTAGGATTATAGGTGTGAACCACCAGGCCCGGCCCCTTTCTTCATTTTATATTGCAAACTTCTAAGTCTTACTGCAGTTTTTTAGCTTTATATGTTAAATTACAGGAATCTGAAAACTGATTTGGCCATAGAATGGTTCTCCCCCTTTATGTTTAGACAGGACAAAAGAGCATTATTCTAATTACGCCCCGCCCCCAACCTGGCCCACTGACATTTATACCCACAATTTTGTAATTTCTTTAGATAGAATTCTTTGCCAAACAGAAACAACTCGCGGAAATACAAACAGTTTCAATGCCCTGCTGGAGTTGTGAGAGTTGTTTCCCCTTCACATGTGCCAGTATCAGGAGAGGTGAGTATCCCAGCCTTTCCATCTATGAAGTTGATCTAACAGTCACAATTAGTTCTATTCTCTGTAGAAACTCTAGAAGTGGTCTACATGGATCTACACAACTCAGGAGTCCAAGACCAGCCTGAGCAAGAGTAAGACCTCATCTCTCTGCTAAAAACAGAAAAACTAGCCAGATGTGAAGGCACATGTCTGTGGTCTCAGCTACTCGGGAGGCTGAGGCAAAAGGATCTGTTGAGCCCAAGAGTTTGAGGTTGCTGTGAGCTATGATGACACCACAACACTCTACCCAGGGCAACTGAGTAAGATTCTGTCTCAAAAGAAAAAATTAGAATTCAAATATTAAGATAGGCATTTCCCCACATGAAGCAGGAGAACTTCCTTCTATAGGAAAGAAGTTTTCATCCCCACGTAAAGAATATTCAAAGGTGTGTGTATGTTTAGGGTAGTTTTTAAACCCTCTATATCTCACAGCACATTTGAACCTATAGAAACTTCCACAGCACACTTAAATTATGTTGATTTAAGAAAAATACAAAAAGGAATATACTTACTGTGCTTTGAACTTCAAGAATAATTGATGATTTTTTTAATATTCACAGCACACCTACGATCCTCTCACAGTGCACCGTGTGATTGTGTATAGCTATCGGCCAGTTGTGGTAACTTTCTCCGCAGCCTCACTTCCCTCTCCACCATCCATTTCAGTATAGTCATTCTTGCCAAGATTCATTACTTCCTCTTTCAGTTCCCGCTGGACATTTTTTACCCTTTATCTTATTTATCTTCTCTGTTACATTTAATAGTATTGATCACTCCATCCTTGAAATGTTCTTTCCCTGCCTTCCCGAATTCTAAATTCTTACAATTTTCTCCTGTTCACCACTTTGGAAACAGGGTTTGAAGCCAAGGTATACTCTCCTCTTCCCAGTCCAAGCATCAGAAGTCTTCTAAGCTCCTAGACTCCAGTTGTTACCTCAGTCCTACCAATTACTTATCTCTGAGTTAACTCAGTTTCCACTGTTTGCTCTTTCCACCTTCCAGCATAAGTTGTGATGGTTTTGAAACACGTGAACAAATTCTTTGATGACTCTCCCTCGCTTGAAGAAGTGGAACTTAATTTCTCTCCCCTGCAGGTTGGACTTGCAGACTCATTTCTAATCAACGGTGTGGCAGAAGTGATAATGAAATTAGAACACAAAAGGCACTGTGGCTTCCTTCTTGTTCCACTGGACCATGTGCTCAGGGAAAAGCCAGCTGCCCTGTCACCAGGACACTCAAGCAGTATCACCTGTGAATAGGCCCACATGGTGAAACAGAGGCCTCTGGCCAAAAGCCATGTGAGTGAGCCATCTTGGATGCAAGTCCTCCAAATTCAGTGACATCTCTGAATGACTGCAGGACCAGAACCACCCTAGCTAAACTGCTCCCAAATTTCTGATGTATAAAAACAATAAGTAGGTGGTGTTTGAAAATCACTAAGTATTCCCAATAATCTATACTATATCCTCTCTGAAACAGCAAGCATTGTTTTTAATTCCTGACTAGATCCCAACTAATAAAAATACCAATCTTTTCTGATATAATCGTTTGTTGGCATTGTTTGAAGTGAATTTTTAGAATTAAAAACTATAGGTATGAACTTAAAACTTCATCACAGTTTTAAATGGCTTACAGCTCTGATATTCTGATACATATCAAATATATATTCTAATATACATATATAACTACCAAAGATATATTTTTGGCTGAAATATATATTTTATGTATGTTTTCTATATATAAATTCTCTTGTGTTCCCATTTTCTTGCTTTCTTTCTCCCTCATTCTCCTTTCCCCCACTGACCAATTCCACTGGCGAGAAAACAACTACAGAAACTGAGGTATACTAATATAAAACTCATTAGTTAGTTAGTAAGGAGTGGCACCAAGATTCAAACCAGACCAGTCTACTTTCAAATCCTGTGCTCCTAATTACTGTGCTATGCCTCTCATAGTGTATACATCTGATCACACTTTAAGAACACCAAAGTAGCTAATAGTTTTCATATTGACCAGTATGATTAAACAGTATACTAACTTGGTCAACAATTCTGCCCATGGTATTAAATATCTGGTTTTATTTAGTGAATCAAAGGTCAAAATACATATACACACACACGGACACAAAGGATGGTGTGTTCTGTTTTCTTTAGAGGATGTACCAGATGGCACACACACAACCAGCAGAATCCCAGTGAACTATCAATACATACATAGCTTTGTAATATGCACTGTCATACCCAGGGATATGATGCACAAATTAGTTCTTCAGACCCACTTACTGCAATGATGAACACATTGCCTTCTACTGTGTTTACTTCAAAAAATAAAAAAAACATTAATCCAAATCACATTGGGAGATTTTTATTAACTTGACATTCTTAATTTTATCTACCAAGTCCTTTGTAAATATGCCTTTATTTGATGCAAACCTCTAAGTGTTTCTTAATACCACAGAATCAAGAAGACTTGCAGTTTATTGGTGTTCTGTAATAATCAAAACAATGTTCAAATCATTAACAAGTTACCGCACTGAAATACTTAGAACAATATTCCGAGGAGTGTTTGAAAGCTCTGTTTATAAATAGTGATTGATGCATTTATTATGTATTAGGTAGGGAAGACAAACAGTTTTTATATAAAACATTGTTTTCATACACTGCTCTACAATGAGGGTGATAGTTAGATATAATATATTTTAACACTAAGGAATAAAGCTTTATCTTCATATTTATTTGATTTATAAGACTCTTATGGATGAAAAACTTTGTATCCAACAGTAACAAACAGGCATAGTGCAGGTGACATTCTGCAGGAGAAGTGAAGACCGGCTGCCACAGAAGAAACCAGATACCTGCATTACACGTTCTTTATACAAACAGTCCATTCTGAATAGAATAATTAAATGCTTTTTAAAAGTTTGTGTGCTTAGATAGCAATTACAATCACCACACACTAAAAAGAAAAAGAACGATAACATAGAACACAGTATTTTTAACAATTACAGCACATTTAACACCCTCAGCCATCGACTGGGTTTTCAGATCATATTGGCAATTGAAATTTCACATCCACCTGGGCTTGCTTGGCTAAGGTCACTATTTCAGAGAGCTTTACAACCTGAAAGGAAAAAATAAAGCATCTTTGACTCTTATTTCCACAAAAAAGTAAATTCAGAACAATACTAGTGTACACTCAGTCTTTTCCATTTAAAATATCTGGGCCAGTCTGACAATGTTATAAATCATTACACTCTTACAAGCAACTGACACTCTCAAAGAACAGACAAGTCTGACACTCTTCAAAGCCTATATTTTAATTAAATAACTTTTGAATTAAAATGTGTGTATTTAATTATCGATTTTTTTTTTTTTTTTTTTACCTTAAGGACAGAAACAGTGTCTCTGTTGGATACTCAAACAATTCAACCCATATCTAAATAAGAGTTTGCTCTAGGCTGGATGCGGTGGCTCACACCTGTAATCCTAGCACTCTGGGAGGCTGCTGAGGCAGGAGGATTACTTGAGCTCAGGAGTTGGGAGACCAACCTGAGCAAGAATGATACCCTGTCTCTACTAGAAATAAAAAAAATTAGCCAGGTGTTGTTGGCCAAAACCTATAGTCCCAGCAACTTGGGGACTGAGGCAGGAGGATCACTTGAGTCCAGGAGCTTGAGGTTGCTGGGGACTATGACATGCCCCAGCACTCCGGTCTAGGCAACAGAGTGAGGCTCTGTCTCAATAAGTAAGTAAGTAAATAAATAAATACAAATTTGCTTTGAAAAGAGTCTACAATCTTAACATACAATATTGGGATAGAAGTTTGGGGTTAGGAATTGGTATTTTACTTTCTATCAGTAAGTTAACAATTGCCAACCTGAACTATCATGCCCTCTATAATCTGTTTGAGAATTTCCATCGATTACCACACAAAATAGGGACATCTAAAACCAAAAAAACAAATTCAGCTTCTCGCTTCCCCAGTGGAATAGTTAAGAAAAGGCTTTGAAGGTAGGCATCTTGGGTTCAAATCCCCACTGATGCTTATGGCACACGACGTTGAGTAAGTTACCTAGCCTGTTTCTTCATCTGAAAAAGTGGAAATTTTATTACCCCACTCATATTCAATGAGATAATCATCAAAGAAAAGAACACACCACTGCATGCACAGTAAATACTCAATAAATGGTAGCAGTTACTAATATTATCATCACATTAAATATTACTATTGCTATGACTTACACAATCTCCAAGTCACCAAAAAAAGCACTGTGATCACAAATAAGTCATCTGTTCACTTCTACCTCCATGATCTATTTAACCAAGGTTTTACCGATTCTTTTCCTTCCTCCCCATGTCCGCCAAGCTTTTCTTAATTTAAGCTTTCATTGCAAACAAGCATATTTTCAGAGACAAATTATATACTACTCCTAACATTCACTTTTCCTCATATCTAGTTATTGTACTGGACAAACTCCTACAATATATTCCTCACCTTTTCCCTTCTCCAATTTGTCCCACATCTCAAATTTAAAAGAGGCCTTTTGAAACATGGTCTACCATTCTCTTGCTCAAAATTTTTCATTTTAATTTGGGATTGAGTATAAATTCCTCTGTCTCTAAGCTACAGTGAAATTTTATTTGCTAGTAGGTAGCTTCCCAAAGGACATAAGACTTCTATTATTCTTGTGAAATAGCATCATATTAACTCAGCAAATCTCAAGTCTATTATACATTAAACCATATGTTCCCAAAGAGTATTCCATGAAATGTCTATAGACATAGGTGAAAGACAATTTGAAGTTCTCATCTAGAAACATCTCTAGATGAGACTTTTCTCATCTAGAAACATCTCTAGGTCTATTACAGAATTCTCTGAGATATATTATTGTTAAGGAAAAGAAACAAAGTATATGCTTACCTTCTTCTAAAATAGGAAAGTGAACAAACGCGCGCACACACACACACACACTCCCCCTTATCTGCACTTTTACTTTCCATAGTTTCAGTTACCCATGGCCAACCATGGTCTGAAAATATTAAACGGAAAATATCAGAAATAAACAAGTTATAATTTTTAAGCCATATGTTATTCTGAGAATGTGATGAAATCTTGCACCTCCCTACTCCAAATGGGATGAAAATCATCCCTTCATCCAGCATATCCACACTATGTAAGCTATCCTCCTGTTAGTCACTGACATTCTCTGGTCCTGACATCCAACCACTAACAGCACAAAGGCCCAATGACTTAAGGACACCCAAAGCAGATGATCTTCCTTCTAAACCACCACCAAGGTCAACAGCAGCCTGATGCTACACCACAACGCCTACATTCTTGACCTCGCTTCAACTCATCAAACAGGCACTTTATCATTTTGCATCACCACGAGAAAGGTGAGTACGACACCTGATATTGTGAGAGAGAGAGACAAAGACATCCATGTAAACTTTGTCACAATGTATTGTTATAATTATTCTCTTTTATTGTTAGTTGTGGCTAATCTCTTACTGTTTCTAATAGATAAACTTTATCATAAGTATGTCTGTATAAGAAAATGCATAGTATAAGATTTAGTACCATTCATGGTTCAGGCATATGTTTTATTAGAACATATCCATGGGGGATAGAGGAGGGTTATAGTATATACATATGCATATAATTTGCTATGTTAAAAAAAATGAGACAAAAAACCTCTTTAAAAAAAAGACAAAAAAACATTTATTGGCCAAGTGCAGTGACTGACAGTCTGTAATTCAAACACTCTGGAAGGCCAAGGCAGGAGAACTGCTTGAACTCAGGAGTTTAAGACCCATCTGAGCAAAGTGAGACCCCCATCTCTACCAATACTAGAAAAATTACTGGGCATTGTGGTGAGTGCCTGTATTCCCAGCTACTTGGGAAGCTGAGGCGGGAGGATCACTTGAAACCAGTAGTTTGAGTTTGCTATGAGCTAGGCTGAGGCCATGGCACTGAAGCCAGGGCAACAGAGCAGTGTCTTCAAAAACAGAAAGAAAACAAAACAAAACAAAAACTAATGGCTGCCTATGGTAAAGAAGAAAACAAAAATGAATATAAAAGCTAGATTTGCTAAGTATACCTTATTTTATGTTTTGAGTTTGGAACCCAATATTTATGACAAAAGTCTGTTGTGCTGTTTTTGTTTTTTTCTTAAACAACCCCTTTTAAAAAAAATGAAACTATCACTATCTCAAGCTGGGGCAAAACAGAAAGATATTTCACATGAATTCTGAAATTCAGTAAGTTGTGGGAAATAACCTTCAGGACAGAAAAAAACTACAGATATAATTCTTAAACTGCTTTCAGTAATCATACTGTTAGTATTCTGACTGAACTGTCATAGCTGCGCTAATGGACAAGCAAATGAATGAGGGGAGAAGGGAGAAACTGATGCCAGATAAGGAAAAAAACCTATTCTCTTGCCCTTCTATTGGAAATACCAGTATGGACAGATATATTTATCTCTTTTAAAAAAACACATGTTTTCCTAGACTTGCCACTTACAAAGTCCAGGAGGAATAACCAACCCAGTTTCCATGAGTACCCATAAGGCCCAAATTATGGTCTCTAAATACCATTTGACTCATTCCAGGTCTCAGCTAAGAAATGTAAAGATGAGCCCGAAACACTGACTATATCAGAAAGCCTACTGGAGAGCATGTCAGAAGGACCCAGGAGTCAGCTTGAAGAGGAGGTTCCCAGTGACCAGACATAACAATCTCAATCAATAAGAAATAACTGAAACCAACTGAACCACATCAAATATGCGTAAGACCATGAGTTCAAAATAGCACACAAGCAGAGCGTGTGCATGCATGTGTGCACAATATACCCCTGAATACAAAAAACAAACCAAATATTAAAAAAAGAAAACACAAAAGCCTGGGTCGCCTTTATAAGACACAATAGAATAAACTTACTATTTTGAAAACTGGCCATTAAAGGCCAAGAATCAAGTAACTATCCTGCTTTCCTATGTAAAATGCACTTCATGGTAACAGATAGTTGATACAGGAAAGTTTTACCTTTTAGAAGCATCCCACATAATAAATGAAGAATGACAGAATTCAAATAGCACCACTTTTCAACCATACACAAAATACCGGATCTAAGCTATACTTGCTTAGATCCGATAATGGCTGCTAATACCAAAAAAGAAAAATACTGTGCTATTATATTCCTCCTTATGGAATTAAGAGCACCAGCTACAAAATATTCCTATTCTCTGCTCCACAAAATCAAATGTGAATATGGCCAAGCCTGTAGACTGAACTTCCAGTTTATGGGAAATACAAGGGATAGAAAACACACTATGGGAATGACATTACAGAGACGCAATCAGTAAAATCTAGACTGAGAAACTCTATAGACCATCAGCCCGGATTTTCTGACAAATAAACTATGGAAAAGAATTAAAAAAACAAGGAGGGAACTATGAAGTACATTTTGCATAGGAAAAGCAGGACAATTAAAACCTTACTGACAAATTAACCAAAGGCAATGCAAAGACTTACTTTAATCCTAATTCTAGCAAAGAATTTAAACAAAAGATATGAGAGAAACTGAGAAATTTCAACACTAACTAGGTTTTTTATAAAACATAACCAAAATACCATACCATTATCAGTATCTTTATCTTTGATAGATAAAAGATGAAATGATATGCCTGAGATGTGCTTTCAAAATTATCATGGGTGAGAAAGAAAGTAGGTAAGAATACATGAAACAAGACTGGCTACAAGTTGATTATTGTTTAAGATGAATCACAGGCATAAAACATTCTGACAAAGATTCTCTCATGACCAAACGCTCACTGAGTTCATCAGCCCCATCTTCTCAACTTGGCCCTGACTTTTGGACTTCTGTGTTTGTCTCTTCATTCTCCAATTTCAGCAAGAATCTTGCTTATGATGGTTTTGGTAGGATCCCCTCGCCCATAATGTTTCCTCTTAGCAATTTTTCATCCACTGATTCCACACTGCTCCTTTGGTAAAAAATTTCTACAATTCCCTGTTTTATTTGGAGTTGAGCCCAATCTTTCTCCTCCACTGCAAAACTCCACTGTAGGTCTCTGTATCTATCAAAGTGGTTCCCTTGAATAGTCTGTCTCCCCATTCTTTCATACATATCATTAATAACTACCCCCCCCCTTTTTAGACAAAGTCTCACTTTGTCACCCTCAGTCAGTACAGTGCTGTGGCATCACAGCTCACAGCAACCTCAAACTCACGGCATTTGATTTTGTGGAGCAGAGAACAGGAATATTTTGTAATTGGTGCTCTTAATTCCATAAGGAGGAAGGAGGCCACCAGAATCATCTAACTTCTGTGTGCCCATTCCTGGCTACACTTCACAACCAAACCTCAGGGCCTGTTTGGGTCGGCACTCTCTCACCACCACACTCACAGTTCTCCTACCCTTTCTCAAGTGATCCTCTTGCCTCAGCCTCCCAATGCCCTGCTATGTTTAAAGAGGGGGTCTTGCTCTTGCTGAGGCTGGTCTCAAACCTGTGAGCTCAGGCAATCCACCCACCTCGGCCTTCCAGAGTGCTAGGATTACAGGCGCCACACCCAGCCCTCACAGTTCATTATACTCAATAGTTAACTGAAACACTATTCGCAATATTAATAGATGATTCATTTTAGAAGCTTAGTATTTATAAATTCTTTATACATTCTGCAAATTTGTCCTTAGATTAACACAGCTCATTTACCATTCGAGCAGCTTCATCCAAGTCATCACAAGCAAGAATTTTAAGACCACTGTCCGCTATGAGAGCTTTAGCATCATCAACTCGTGTACCTGGAAATGATTTATAAAAATACAGGAAAGTTTGTTTTAAGTATATACACAAAAACATTTAAAATATTTCCTATAACACGCTATGGGTATGAAACTTCAAAAAAAGAGTATGTCCATCATTTAACAAAAATGCTTCTAAAACAAAGAGAATATCAGAAAGCCCAGAATCACCTCATAATCTATTTCACCTTATCATGTCTGTGGTAATTCAGGCAAGTCAGAAAGAATTGAAGACAAATCACAACAATTAAAAAAGTAGCAAATTATGACAAGGAAAATTATGAACATTTTTGCCCTATTGTTAGAAATTTTTTTAAAACTATGCTTTTTAAATTTTATATTGAATAAAGCTTTCATTTAAAAGACACAGCTATTTGCAAACTATATTTTAAATGAACTAAACTCTATGCAAACATGAGCTTTTAAGCAATTAGGAGCAACAGAAAGATATTTTTTACACTCACCCTGTAACCGTACCACAACAGGTATTTTAATTTCCAAATCTTTTACCGCCATGACTATACCCTGTGCAATAACATCACATCGCATGATTCCTCCAAAAATGTTGACCAAAATAGACAGTACCTGTAAAAAAAAAAAGTGTTTTGGAAGATTAAAATTTAAAAGAAATGATTACCAGTATCTGTGTTTCATGACAGACATCGATCCCATGGAAACATTCCCAGACCAAACTACGGTATCTCTTTTAGCTACTATTATTCAAGTCTGTGCAATCCACAGCCCACGACAACTTATTCCCATCTCCTTGGGTAATATGAACAACTGGTTCACAGTCCCTTCTATACGACACTACACTTGTATGATCAAGACCTTCTAACTCCTTTTATTTTCTTCTATTAACCATAGCTATTCACCAAGATGACTACATCAGGGCATATTAGGAGACAATGTCACACGCAAGGTCTCCAATTTAGTGTTCATTACAGACCATTTCTTTACCCTCAACAATGAAAGCAACTTTTCACACAAACTAGGCCCCCCAAATCATCTAACTTCTTTGTGCCCATTCCTGGCTACGCTTCACAACCAAACCTCAGGGCCTGTTTGAGTCAGCACTCTTTCACCACCACACTCACAGTTCTCCTTCCCTTTCCAAAATATTCTTTTCTTTTTTCTTTTATAAAAAGTTCAGTTCAGGGCAGCACCTGTGGCTCAGAGGTGGTGGGTTCAAACCTGGCCCTGGCCAAAAAAATTTAGTTCATTCAGCTATACCAGAGCTTCTCAGACAGTGAAATACAAATGGGTTACAGATACACCAACCAAACTACTGCACCCCCAACCTTGAGAATAGCTAGGAAGGTTCTAGGACAGCTGGAGCTTTGGGGCCAGTAGATTTAGACTAAGCAACCTTCTCTATCTACATCCAAGGCCCCAGTGAAATATGTTCTGTGAATGCCGTGACCTAACGATAACTGAGACATAATGAGCTACGCATGTATCCCTTACCTTTACCAGTATTATTTCTAGATCTTCAAGAAAAGAAGGTCTAGAATTCACAATGCCCTAGTAGACTTTGGCACCTCTTACCTACCTCCCTCCCACCTCCTTCTTGACAGCATCAAGGAATGATACAAGGCATCATTCCACATCATATCCTTTGCTTCTAAACAAGATATAATCTAACATTCTACCCTTAAAATTCCTGGATCTCCACGAAGCCACTTTCACCTCTAGTCCATTGCAACTTATGCATGCAACCAAGCACAAATCTTGGACTCAACCAAAATACCAAATGTGTAAACCCCACTGTCTGCTCAAGATCCTCCCCTTTCACCTTTAAGGCCTTTCACCTCTAATTCCATCAAACCCAAGTTTTTCCTCTCTACTCTCCCATCTGTCAGCTCTCAAGCAATCTTTCTTCACCATAGAACATGGAACCCATGACTGAGCAATTCAACGACCTGGTTCTCTGCCTACTTAATTCAGCTGTACCCTTTCCTCTGCTTCCCAGTTCAAACAATGCATCATTGTATGATTCTAGCCACAGTTTATACAAAGAAAAGCAAAAAAGGAAAAACCAAAACCTGAAACATCAGCTCAACCTGAAGAGCATCATAATAATGATTCGTCATCTCCTTAGCAGTCTGCCCCACACCCTCAACTCCCTTCGTAAACCTCCTGTCCTACACCCCGACTCTCTCCTTTCCTTATATGAACACTAACTGGGCAACTTTCTCCACTAACGCCTCGAGACAGGAGCAGTGTCCCCTTTAAAGCTCCCCTGGCCACCTATTTACTGCACTTCTTCTCTACCTAATTACGTATGGCACTTCTTTTAGCTACACTAACTGTCTTCTTTCCCTTCAAATCTCTTTCTCCATCTAGAAACAGCTCATCTTCTTGGTCTTCTAAACAAACAAGCAAGCAAACATTTACTACAAAGCTCTTCCTAACCTCACCTGCCTTCAAATAACAGCACTAAGTCCTTCTATGCTTTCATTTAACACATTAACTGCCATGCGAGCTGTATTTCACTCAAACTAATTTGGAGCCTGGGGCCTCATGAAGCATACAGAACTGGTGTACAGGCAGAAGGCCCATAGCATGTCTGCGCACTGTAAAACCTCTGCTCATTGTTTTCACTGTCCACTGACGTGTCTCCCCCACCTCCTGTCACCCTGCTCCAGCCGTCTGTCCGAGTGAGCCACATGGGCTGGACTGTGTTCTTCAATTACCAAAACTTCCAATCACGCACTTCCCTCTCAATGTCTGCCTGGTGGCTCTTTGAACCAAATCCATATGATAGCATGTGGCAACGTGATGTTGTTGGGTATGATTCAAGGTCGTCATCAAGGCCCACCCAAGGTCTACTCCAGACACAGCTAAATACTTGTGGAACGACAAAAGACTCAATTCTCAGAAACAAATTCAATAAGTATGTCATAGGTCACATATAACTCTCAAGGCATGCAGTGAAAAATGTATTCTAGCACCATGTGAGTTGAACATAACTCACACACAGAAAATAAAAAAGAACAAATTTTTCATTGAATTAAAAAAGGTAATTTTGGTTTGTTTTTTTTCTTTTTTTGGCTCTTTCAGTCATGTATTCATTTTTATGTACAGTTAACGTGTTCAGTGCAAAATCAATTCTATAACATGAGAAAGTACTATGAATCGAAGCATAAATACACAAACGTAATATACAATCCAAAATAGACGTATGGCATGCAGGTACAAAGCAAAAGGGAGTGTTCATTCACACACAGTAGCTTCTGATTTGTCCGAACTGGCTGTTCCCACCTAGGTTTCTAAGGATAAAAAAGAAATGACTTTGGTCACCAAGATTACTGTGGTCATAGCAGATCCTGGAACATCTAAGCATCGGTGTGTGACCATGCTAACAAAAGACTTCACAGAGTCTCTTTTTAAAAAAGGTTTCTGTGTGTCGAGGCAGTGGTAAAAGAATTACAAAAAAATCAAGCCTACTTTTAGGCTTAGAACCAGGTTTTAACTAAAAATACTAAGAACAAAAAGTGTTCCAAATGTAGCTATTCTGACCTATCGCTATTGTTGATTTTTTTTTTAATATTTACAGAAAGAATATAAAATTTTTGTGAATTTTATGAAAGTTAACTTCCAGTGTTACTTTCCAAACACGTGATTTACAGTTTTGGCTCCTTTGCATTTTGTCTCTTTAATTTCAAGATTTGTAATTTTGCCTTCAAAACCGATCACTCCTTAAATTGTAAAAAGTATTCAACATATACAGAAATAAAAAGCACTCTGATATTAGTTGAAGTCAATGCAATTCCATCTACTCTTTGGAATCACTTTAGCTAAATGGACCTGGTGCTCTTGTTGTATGGAAATAGGTGCTAAGAAATGCCTACCACCTGGCTCTATCTTACTCATGATGCTCAGACTTGGGGGAGATTCCAATCTCTTACCGCCTTGGCACATGCCAATTGCTACATAAAAGGTGTCTAATCCAAAGCCTCAGAGAAAAAGAATTCAGTTCCCAAGAGAACAGCAATAGCTTAGCAATGTAAAACTTCTTCTAGAGTATAATGGTATTAAATTAGTACTGTTCAAACAATACATTGAGGATTTACAGCAACATCTGGACGTCCCTTCTTATGTGCATATAAATAGGATCATGGAAGCTTTTTTACATACCTGTTTTTATGGCCTTCTAGAACTAATGAAAGAAATGAAAAGTGAATCTCCATTCAACATCATATCCCCATGATAAAACACCATGACCTCTAGGAAAAAAATTTTTTTTCTAGGCAGTCAATGTGTTTAAAAAAAAAAAAAAAAAAAAAAAAAAAACCTGGAAAAGAAAGAGTTATCTTCCTGGATGTTTCCAATC
>NW_003852501.1:649074-658785 GCF_000181295.1 Otolemur garnettii
CTTAATTCCGAATCACAACTTGCTCCATTACAACCCAGCCTCTGCTCCCATCTCCTCTGCCATTCTCACCAAGGCTCCCAATCATCTCTGGCAGTCCTTATTCTGCTAGATGGCTCCTACAGAATTCGCCATTGTTGCCTTACTTCTCAAAACTCTCTCCTGCTCTGCTCCAGTCTCTCTGTCAGTTTGTTCCCTTTCTTTCTTTCTTCTGGGTCTTCCTCTTCTACTCAACCTTTCAACACTGTGTATTCAGGTTCCATTCCTGGTTTCCTCATCTCACTCACATGGATCCTCACACCAACAGTTAAGTCTTCTTTTTTCAACATGCTGAGGACTCTTAAACATACCCCCAACCATTATAAGAAGTATAATATACACATATCTTTACAACAAACTCTCTCTGTTAGATACAGTCAACACAACCCAAACTTAGTACATCCATTCAGAAATACCTATGCCTCTATTTTGCTTTTGACAACATGAAAGGCATCACCACCCAATGCTTCTCCCTAGCCAAAAATCCTGTTAGTTACTTAACCAACCCCTCTCCATGGTCTCTCCCCTCAGCCCAAAAAGGATAAAAAAAAAAAAATTTAATGACTTGTATCACAGAAATACATCTAAATTAGGTTTCCTTGCTCTCCTGGAAATACATCTAAATACTTGTATCACAGAAATACATCTAAATTAGTTGTCCTTGCTCTCTGTTCTTACTGATACTCCCTTTGCCAGGGACCTCTCCATCTTTTGGACAAGTCAGCATAACCACCAAATTAATTTCCCCTTTGTGTCTTTACTCCTCATTTTACTCTCTACTGGGAGAGTTATTTTCTTTTGAAAACATGTAAATAACAAACAAACAAAAGGCAGGGGACAGATGTATGTGTTTATGTATGTGCTGGGCTAGGAAGGCTAAATTCCAAATTCCTTAACTATAAATCCAGGGATCTTCAAAACATGGTCTCAGTTTGCCAACTTTATCTCTTGTCATTTATCCCAATAGTGCTATATTCTTACACATACAAGTCTCACCATTCCATGAACATAATGGGCCTCGGGGTTCCATGCCTTTGCACATTTTCTTCCCCACACCAACTCATTTAATTCTTGAGACAGCTCAAGGTCTCATCCATTCAGTGAAGGTCATCCTGATTCTCCTAGTTACCAGCTGTCTTCTGTTCTTCCACAGCACTACATTCTGTTTATCCCCCTAGTCAGACTAGAAATACCTACTAAGGAAGGGCCCAGGTAGTCCCACATCCAAGCATGTCCAACACAAAAAGGCATCATAAGCTAATTCAATGCTATTCACATTGTCACCCTGCTCTGTTTCCAACTCTAATCCCATATATCATAAACTTTTTCTCCATTCTCTTCATAAAACTCTTCATAAACTTTTCTCCATTCTTGCACTAGGTCCCTAAAAAACATGCTTAGAAAAATAAACAACTAGAATTCTAACACGCCTTAGTAAGTACTCAACACTGAGATACTCTGATTCAGCCTTTAATACTTTGAGTTCATGCCAAAATGAGCTACAGAAATATAGTTCCAATAAAATTTGTTTACTTTTTAAAATAATTATTAAACAAGGGAAATGAGGCATATTTTATATCTCATTTTAGTTTAATTCTTTTTGTAAAATTAATGAATATGGCAAATAAGTCCACAGGCTCAAAGGGAAAGGCAGTGAAATAAATTTATTTTTTAAACAATTCTAAAGTCTAACACCACAAATAAAAATAGACATTTCTAATACATCAATAATAAATATTAATATATGTACAGGCATATGTACCCTACTAGTGGAGGCAATAATTAATAAGATACAGTCCCTACCAACAAATAAGTCTCAGTCTAAATTCAGTAAGACTTGTTCCATGGCAGCATTTATCTTACTTTTTTGTAAGCCTAACAAAATCCACACTGGCCACACAACAGATACACTCCTTAACAAATATCTGGTGACTAATCATATATGTGTCTTTTGATCATGATGCTTCACATCCCTTGCATTTTTTTTTAAGGCAAGCATGGAATAAAGTTTATAGAGGAAGAGAAAGGTAGGTTTACAGAGTAAGAGCAAGATACAGGCTTATGGAATAGGATATGTTCATTATAGACAGTGAACAGGCCTCCACTGCCAGGGCAAGTAGGCAAAGAGGCCCACCTCCCTTATTTTGACAATAATTTATAAAGACATAGTTCTAAATTATGGTACATCTATGTGACAGATTATGCAAACATTAAAATTAAGTGTTTTAGAATACCTTAGTGAATTGCAAAAAAAGTTCAAGATTAGCCAGAAGAGACTCAAAATAGATAAAAGATAATTCAGAATATATATATATATTCTAAATTCTAATTCAAATTCTAAAATATAAGTCCTGCCCTTACCTTTTTATCTGAAGTGATAAGCTTAAATGCTTCTGTTACTTGACGGACTGTAGCACCGCCACCAACATCAAGAAAGTTGGCTGGAGTCCCTCCATGAAGTTTTATTATATCCATTGTGGCCATAGCCAAGCCAGCACCATTTACTATGAAGAGGGGAAAATCATTTGTATAAGCAGCAAACACAGAGAAAATATATTAAACTTAACAAACACAACTCTAACATACAAACACATGATAAGATACCTAGACAGCCAATATTTCCATCAAGGCCAATGTAGTTGAGATGTGCCTTAGCTGCATCTTTGTCCCTTTCATCTTCCTGGGTCCAGTCCTGTAGAGCAAAGATCTCCTTCTGGCGAAAGGCTGAATTTGCATCAAAATTGATCTTTGCATCCATACATAGCACTTTGAAAGGAAGAAAAGACAAAGTAATCTTAATTTCAAGGCAGACAGAATAAACTGTTAATCAAACATTCTTTAAGGAAAAGGCACATTTTATTTTTGTTATTTAATGAAAGTATTTCAATTTGTGTTCACAATGAATTCAAATTGCCCATCAAAGTTCTACCAAAGAATGGTTCTATATCCATCTTATGCATGAGATAAAGAAGGAAAAAAAAACCCAAACATTTTGAATTATTTAAAAATTATCAACAATTAAGTGTCCATGCTCCTAGCTAGCCTCTTCACTTGGGCCCTAGATCCCATCCTGTCTCATCTATTCAAGGACATTGTTCTAGCAATTCTGTCTTTCCTGCATCATAAATCTCCCTAGCTTTCTACATTGGCTAAATCTCATTGACTTGCAAAAATGCTGTTCTTTCCCCACCTTAATAAAAAGAAAGGAAAAAAAAAATTTAACTCTCACCTCCCCCTTACTCTTCACCCGTTTCACAGCACAACTCCTTGAAGGACTTGTGTGTTTAAAGGAGGGGTAAGCCGGTGAGCCAGAGTTGGCCTATGCTGATTTTCATATGGCCTGTGAACTAGAAATGGGTTTTACGTTTTAGGATTATGAAGAAGAAAGAAAAAAGAGATAAAGGGAGGGGGAGAACAACAAGAAAAAACAGCCATGCCCAAGACCATATGTGGCCCATAAAGCCTAAAATACTTACTAAACGCCAAACCCCAGGCCAGGTGCAGTGGCTCACGCCTGTAATCCTAGCACTATGGAAGGCCAAGATGGGCGGATCACTTGAGCTCAGGAGTTCAAGACCAGCCTGAGCAAGAGCCAGACCCCCATCTCTAAAACTAGCCAAGTGTTATGGTGGGTGCCTGTAGTCCCAGCTACTTGAGGCAAGAGGATTGCTTGAGCCCAAGAGTTTGAGGTTGCTGTGAGCTATGATGCCACAGCACTCTACCAACGGTGACAAAGTGAGACTCTGTTTCTAAATAAATAAATAAATGCCGAACCCTCTGCTTAAATTCCTTATACCAAATTTGTCTCCTGCCTCTCTCTCTATACCCACTCCAGTCAGGCGTTTCCTTCAGCATGCTACCAAAATGGTTCTGTCTGACTCCATCTTTCAGTACTCTATCCCTTCCTCACTCCAATCTAATTACAACATGTGCCTTGCAATTCCTGTACAATAGAAAGCTGAGAGAAGTGAGTAGTTTCAGCTGCTGCCCAAGACAGGAGAAAAAGTTTAGAATTCAGATAAGTACTAATAATAGCAAAAATAAATAATTCTTTCAAAGGAAGTAACAGAATTAATTGTCTTCAAACTATATCTCCTCAAATGTACAGTATAGTAAAAAGAGCAGTCAACTGAAATCAAACTCAAAATGACCCCAAGATTTAGAATTTCCAAGGATTGTGACCAACCATGTTTAAAGATTTAAGGGAAAATATGGTCATAATAAATGAACAGACAGGTAATCTCAGCAGAGGATAAACTATAAAAAGGGGGCTGGGCATGGTGGCTCATGCCTGTTATCCTAGCACGCTGGGAGACTGAGGCAGATGGACTGCCTGAGCTCAAGGGTTTGAAACCAGCCTGAGCAAGAGCAAGACCCTGTCTCTAAAAGTAGCTGGAAGTTGTGATGGGTGTCTGTGTTCCCAGCTACTCAGGAGGATGAAGCAAGAGAATCACTTGAGCCCAAAAGTCTGAGGTTGCTATGAGATATGACGCCAGGGCACTCTACCAAGGGCTACAAAGTGAGACTCTATCTCAAAAAAAAAAAAAAGAAAAGAAAAGAAAAGAAAGAAAGAAAAGAAAAAAAAATAAGAAAAAGAAAAAAAAACTATAAAAGGGAGCCAAATGGAAAATGTACAAAAATTCACTGAATGGGCTTAACAGCTGATCGGTGATGGGTCAGTGAGCCTAAAGATAAACTGAAATCATCCAATCTGAAACGGAACAAAGAAAAAACTGCACTTCAGTGATACGCTAGGCAATATCAAGAAGTCTAATATATGTGAAACTATAAGAGAAGAATGGGGCAGGAAAAAGGTGAAGAAAGAAAAATATATCAAGCCAGAATTCTATATACTATGAAAACAGGAAGGCAAAAGGAAGATATTTGCAGATAACTGTAAACAAAATTCATCACTAGCAGACCTACACTAGAAGAAATGTCACAGAAAGTTCTTCAGGTTCAAAGAATGTAACCTGTGAAGAAAATCTGAATCTACATCAGTGATTCTCAACTAGGGACAGTTTTATCCTACAGGAAGACATCTGGCAATGTCTGGAAATGTTTTTGATTGTCACACTCAAGGTTGCTACTAGCATCTGAGTGCTATTGGGTGTTATTAAACATCCTACCATGCATAGGAAAGCCACCCACAATACACAGAAAAAATTATCTATGCAAAAATGTCAATAGTGCCAAGGTTGCAAAATCTTGATCTATAGCTAGGAGAGAACATCAGAAATATAGAAACTAATACATAAATATATTGAAACTAATAAAAAAAAAAAGGCCAAGTTTCTAAATGTGGGATAAGAGAATTACAAATATAGAAAATGGCAGAACTAGAATGAACCTTGAGGAAATGGAGAATTAGAGGCATCGGTATAAATTTGGAGATCTTAAAAAATAGACAGAGGTATAAATATATGTGTATGTGTATCACACACAGACACAAACAGACTTATTTCTTGGCTCTCTGCTGACAAGGCCTATAAGCAATGAAATAATAGCAACAAGCACAGGTAGCACACCTATCTTGGTGCCTAAATATTATTTTCCACAAAAAGGAACCATAACCCTTTGGAGAAAAGGCTGGTTCCAGAACCACAAGAAGGAAAGCAAAAAATTATCCTGGGATATCTTGTTATACAAAAAGTAAAGAATTGCTCAAAGAATAATAGCAGCAGATCAAAAGGACAAATGGAGAACTTACAAGTTACTCAAAACTTACATATAAATGTTCATAGCAACTTATCAGTAAGAGCAAAATACTGCAAATAACCCAAAAATCCTTCAAAGGGTGAATGGGTGAACAAATTCAGGTAAACTTATATAGTGGAGTACTACTCAACAAGAAAAAGAAATAAACTATTGGAACACACAACCATCTGAACAGACCTCAAAGCCATCATGTACAGTAAAAAAAAAATGAATCTTAAAGTTTGCTTATTATATGAAGGTATTCATAGAACATCCTCAAAATGACAACACTATAGAGGAAGAAAAGACTAGTGGTTTCTACCACACAGGGATGGAGTAAGAAAGAACAGGGCAGAGGGTGTAAATGCCAAGAGGTGCACAGAGAGGTCTCTCACAGGGTGATGGAACCGTTCCGTATCTTTATTTTGGTGGTGGCTACTCAAATCCATACATTGGATAAAATTAAATAAAAGTATACATACACACACAGAAAAATGACTGAAGGTTAAAAAGGTTTAAAACTGGTGAAAAGTAAATAAGGTATTTAGTCTGGCTAACAATAATGTATGAATGTAAATTAACTGTTTGGATATACATAGCTATGTAAGATGTCACCACTGGGTGAGTAAGATGCAAGTCTCCTTGTACTATTTTTATAACTTCCTGTGCATCTATATTTATTCTAAAACTAAAAGTTAAAAATAAATAAATAAATAAATAAGGAGGCTACAGGAGCCAGCCTGAGAGTGGCCTCTGCTGGCCAAATCTAGGATAATCTGAGCAACAAAACAATGATTAAAATGGATTATAACTCACTGACTAAAATAAGAATTGAAAAGCCTATTTTTATAAAAATGAATAAGCAAAGAGGGAAGAAAGAAAAGCTCTTTGTTACAAAACAATGCCAACTAGTAAATATAGAAGGAATGATGGAGTTAGAAAATCATCAATCGATCCCAAATCTAACAGGGAAAAGTTTAAAGAACGCAGTCTCAAAATAGTTTCCCACAAATTTCCTAGTAGTTACAAAGGAGAAAATAATGATCCCACAATGGAGAAACCTGACAGACACTACCCTAACCAAGCAACCAAAGTTAATGTCATTAACACTGAAACAAATGAACATAATGCTCCTCCTGATAAGATACACCATGAAGGGAAAAAAAAAACACCAAAGGGACATCAGACAGACCCAAACCAAAGAGGGTTTGGGTTAGGGTTAGGACCGTCCCTTCTCTTAAAAAGAAAAGTCAAGGTCAAGAAACAACACACATTTGAGGATATTTTCCTGGTCAAATGGACATGACAACTAAATTCAGGGTGTGATCCTGGTCTAGAATCCTGGGGAAATGGACATTACTAAGACAGCTGCCTACGTTTGAATATATTATTATGGATTAGATAGTATTTTACCAATATTAATTTCCTCATTTTGATAAATGTACTCAAGTTACATAAGAGAATGTTCTTATCCTTAGACTGAAATATTTAGAATTAAGAAGAACAATTTCTCCAACCTACTCGCAAATGGTTCCAAAAATTTGTATTTTTATATACACACGAGTGCACTCAAAGAAAAAGCGACTAAGAGAGAAAGAGCAGAGAGAAAATGATAAAACAAACAGGGTGAAATGTAAACAATCGGCAATGCTAAGTATATACGGAAGTTCTTTTTACTGTTTTGTTTCTGTATATCAAAATTAAAATGTATGGCTGGGCTTTGTGGCTCGTGTCTGTAATCCCAGCACTTTGGGTGGCTGAGGCAGGAGGATCACTTTAGGACAGAGAAAACAGAACTAGGAGCCGGGAGTGATGGTGCAAGACAAGCTATTCAGGAGGCTGAGGCAGTAGGGTCATTTGAACCCTGGAATTTGAGGTTGCAGTGAGCTATGATGATGCCACTGCACCCTACCTAGGCAGACACAGTGATACTCTGTCCCAAAAAAAATTGTATAAATTTAAGGTATACATGTCATATTTTGATATATCTACACACCATGAAATGATTACCACAATCAAGCTAATTAACACATCTACACCTTGCTTAGCTACCTTTTTATGCATGTATGGTAAGATTATCTACTCTCTTAGCAAACTTCAAGTATATATTATTATTAACTATAGTTAATATGCTGTACATGAGGCCTCCAAACTTTTCATCTTATAACTGAAAGTTTGCACTCTTTTTTCTTTGTTATAGAGACAGGGTCTCACTATGTTGCCCAGGTTGATCTCATACTCCAGGGCTCAAGCGATCCTCTCACCCTGGCTACCAAAATGCTGGGATTACAGACATGAGCCATCATACCTGACCTGAAAGTTTTTACTCTGTAGCCAACAGCTCCCCCAATTTCACCCACATCTAGCTCTAGTAACCACCTTCTATTCTCTGAGTTTGACATTTCTAGATTCCACATATAAGTGAAATCACACAGCATTTGTTTCTTTCTGTCTGACTTATTTCACATTAAGTTCTCCAGGCTCAAACATGTTGTCACAAATGGCAAGATTTCCTTCTAAGGAAACAATTGATCCAAAATATCAATCAGACCCATAGAATCAGATACTTGAATATGATGGGAAAAGGTACAAAAGTAAGTAGGGAAAGAATATTTATTTAATGAAATTAGAAAAACTTGCTAACTGGGGGAGGAAAAGTGAATCTAAAATAAAATCTTCTTTTTTTTTTTTTTTTGAGACAGAGTCTCACTTTGTCACCACCCTAGGGTTGAGTGCAATGGCATCATGGCTCACAGCAACCTCAAACTCTTAGGCTCAAAACATTCTGTTTCTTCAACTTTCCAAGTAGCCAGGAAAACAGGTACCAGCCACATGCCCAGTTGTTGTTTTTTTTTTTTTCTTAAAGACAAGGTCTCTTTTTCAGGCTGGTCTCGAACTCCTGAGCTCAGGCAATCCACCTGCCTTGGCCTCCCAGAGTGCTAAGATTATAGGCATGGGCCACCACAGCTGACCCTCTAAAATATAATCTTGATTGATCAACCTAAACGTAAAAAATAAAAAAAAAAGGAGAACATAATCTTGATGAATATTTATTGCTCTTAGGAAGGAGGAAAAAAACCCTCGGCATAAAAGTAATAGAAGTCAAAATAAGATCTGACTACATGCAAAAACAAAATGCTTCAATATATTCCCCAAAACAAATAAAATTAACCAATAAAAGACAAACTAAGAAAAATATTCATGGCAAATGTCAGACAAGAGATTAACATCCTTAATATAAAATGAGCCCATAAATGTGGAAAGACCACCAGGATGTATCATTAGATAAATAAACAAAGATGCAAAATACATATAGTACACAATCTCTTCCATAAGGCAGGAGCTAAAAATCTATTTTCTTATTTGTCTTTACTTGCAAAATAAACACTGGAAAAAACAAGAAACCAAAAAGTGAAGAGAGGAGAAAGGGGAGTATACGATGATGCAGAAAAAGCAAAATTGTTGAGTAAAGAAATAGGAGTAAGATTGGCAGGAATATACTACTATTTGTTTTGATTTTTTTAACCATGTAATAGAACAATCTTTATTATACTTTGAAAAAAAAACCACTTTAAAACATACACAAATGCAAACTAAAAAAGAAAACCTGAATACAAAGAAAAGAAAATACTTGTTAAGAAAGCAAAGACATTCCCTTAGCAGCAGAATATGACTGTTGGATTTCACAGTTGGAAAGAATACAGCAGTCTTGATTTCAATGTTAATTGGTCCCTCTTAAGTTACATAATTAGGAAAAGATGATAAGAAATATGTGTTTAATATGGATAATTGTCCACTGATGCTTCATTTTAAAAGCATGCATCAGCTCTCACTCTTAAAAAAATTTATTTTCAGTTTTATAAACTACCTCTATTATCACAAGAGAATTTACTCATTCTTCATTCTACCGTACAAATGACCAAAGTATGTAACTAATTAGAAGTATAACAGTAGAAAACAATCTTTTTTTTTTTTTTT
>NW_003852501.1:658974-663802 GCF_000181295.1 Otolemur garnettii
TCACAGCAACCTCAAACTCTTGGGCTTAAATGATCCTCTTGCCTCAGCCTCCCAAGTAGCTGGAACTACAGGCACCCTCCACATTGCCCGGCTATTTTTTGGTTGCAGTTGTGATTGTAGTTTTAGCAGGTCTGGGCCAGGCTCAAACTCGCCAGCTTCAGTGTATGTGGCCGGCACCCTACTCACTGAGCTATAAGCACTGAGCCTGGAAAACAATTAGAACTGTCCAAAGAGACTTGAAACAAAATCAAATAAGTCACAGCAATACAAGCAGTTAATACAAAGTACTAAGAAAAATTTAAACTTGGTAAAGGCAACTTAAATTTTTTTTAGAAGACCCTATATGTGGAAGGCATGATGATTCAAATCTGACTTACCTATTAAGCACAGGCTAAAGGAGACCCACCAAAGTAACAAAGTAATCTGCTTACTTCTCTAATAGCTAAAAATACTAAAATGACTGCAGTATCTGAGTATGCACAATAAAGGTCCATCATATCTCTAACGTCTGAAACTAATCCCCCAAACTACAGTCACTTACCACCACACTGGAGACTAACCCAGCACTGCCCAATCCTTCTGCAATAATAGAAATGTTCTCTGTGTGTTATCCAATATGGTAACCACATGTGGCTACTGAGCATTTGAAATGTAAATACTACAACTAAGGAACTAAATTTTAAAATCTTATAAAATTGTAATTACTTTAAATAGCCACATATGGCTATTGGCCACTATACTGAACAGTGAAGCTCCACCCCGTCTGTGAATACACACACACACACACACACACACACACGCACACACACGCAAGGTGTTTGTTTTAACAGGTCTTTTTAATATTTGCTCGTATTCATTCTATTTATTATAAAATAAGCTTCTGTGTAGGAATGAGTTCACTTCTTTGAGTTGAACCTCCTTAGGGAAGCATCCGCTAGATGAATAAATGCATTATCATGTTTGATAAAAAATATTTTACCAGCTCCATCTGAATCTTCTATCATCGGATTTATTTCTACCATGGTTGCATCATATTTCAAAAAAAGGTCGTAAAGCTTGACCATGTTTTCTGCAGCAGAATCCACAATATTAGACGGAAATCCCATGTTCTGTGCAAGCTGAAAGCAACATATTTATTATAGGTAGTTTGTGTATGTTCAATCAACATTAATTATTATAAGTAAAAAAGACTGCTTATTACTTAAATGAAAAGCATGAGTCATTTGTGGTGAAACATTAATCACTGAAATATTAGCTACGATTATTAACTGGTTAAACGAAACTTATTTAAAATCCTCACAAGAATGTTAATTTGAATAAAGTTTAAAAAATAAAATAAAATCCTCACAAGGCAGATTTTACGCACATTTTACATGAGAAAGAGATTCAGAGAGGTCAAGTGACTTGCCATTTGCCTACATTCCAGTTCCAGTATTCCATAGCTCCTTACTGCCTCTAAGACTTATAGCCAACCTAACTGAAAAAAGAGGCTTATATTTTATTAAAACTACATACAAAAATGTGATTGACAATCCAAATGGTCCAAACAATGACCAAAATATTAAATCACCCTATTTTATCTTTTGGGTAATTTATGAAGAGCATCTAAGAAGCAATAAACACACACACTATGTAGTACAATCAAACAAGTATTATTCCATTTGTTCAGGAATCTACTGAGCATCTAATATGAGAGGCAATGAGCTAGGCCCAAAAGATGCAAATATTTATGCTTCTAATTTAGTAAAGGAGTTTTGAGCAGAGTTCTAATTAGAGACACCAATACAGCTTTTTTAACAATACAATGTCAAGGTCCCAACCTAGAAGTTCTGGTTCACAAGTTCTAAGTTCAAAGTGGATCAAGCATCCCTGATGTGTAAAGTTCTATTGGCAATTCTGAATCACCAGTACAGAGGATACATGTCTATGTTTATTCTTTTTTTTGAGACAGAACCTCAAGCTGTCCCCCTGGGTAAAGTACTGTGGCATCACAGCTCACAGTAACCTCCAAGTCCTGGGCTCAAGCAAGTTTCCTGCCTCCGCCTCCCAAGTAGCTGGGACCACAGGTGCCTGCCGCAACACCTGGCTATTTTTTGGTTGCGGCTGTCGTCGTTTGGTGGGCCCGGGCTAGATTCGAACCTGTCACCTTAGGTGTATGTGGCTGGCACCTTAGCCACTTGAGCCACAGGCACCGAACCTGTCTATGTTTATTCTAACAGTGCTGCCACTGCTCAGGAACACTATGGAGAATTCTTTCCTTTTTTTTTGGTTTCTATCTAAGGTTGCAACACATTCTTTTGATTTTCTATAATAGAAAATCTTAAGTTCTTCAAAAGTCAATATGATTTTTCCAGAGTCAAATGAGAATAAATAACAGTGAATGATCAAGCTAAAGAATGTAATTTTTGGTAAAGATCTATTTCAAATAATAAGTACCATTAGGTAACAATTCACTACTTTCAGGCTTAAACATTTGAGAATTGAAACATAATTCTGATCTATCCAGTACGACTTAATTTGTAAACACTACAAACTATTTCCATTCATTAACTCCAACTGCTATCATCTTATTCCTTCACATGTTCCTTTTTTTTTTTCACCCCCAAACAGGGTCTCTGCTCTGTTGCCTAAGCTAGAGCACAGTGGCATCATCATAGCTCACAGTAGCTTCTCCCAGGCTCAATTAATCCTCCTGTCTTAGCCTCCCAAGTTGCTATAACTACAGGTGTACACCACCACGACCAGATAATTTTTCTATTTTTTGTAGATAGGAGGTCTCACTGTTGCCCAACCTGGTCTTAAACTCCTGGCCTCAAGGGATCTTCCTGCCTCAGTCTCCCAAAGTGCTAGGATTACAGGTGTGATATGCCCAGCCCTCCCTGTATTCTTGTAAACCAATACTTTCTTCCTCATCTAAATTTCACTCTCCACTCATCACTCTCAAGTAACTACTTAATAGATCAGATCTCTGTCCCTTTAAAACATTCATACCACTCAAAGGCCTAAATTACTTGCTTCACTATTCACCAGGGAAATTTTTCTATCTCCTTTAAACCTTTGTGCTAGTCAAAATTCTTGTTCTTGTTGTACTTATCCCACAACCTTATCCTGACATAGTTTCCTCACTAAAAGATGTTTAATTTCATTCGAAGTTCAATATTCAAACTTTTTTTAAGATGACCCACTTATTTTTATATCTAAATCAAATAATTCAGTAGCAGCATTACAAATATTACCAAGCAACTCTCACGAGCCATGGAGGGGGGTTTTGTTCTGTTTTCTTTAGTTTGTGTGGGAAGGGAATGAATATGGAGCGGAGGAACCACACGGGAAGGACAGTACAGGCCAGGCACAACTGCTTGTGCCTATAATCATAGCACTTTGGGGAGGCCAAGGCCGGAGGAGTGCCTGAGCCCAAGAGTTAAAGACCAGCTTGAGCAACAGTCAGAACTCATTTCTATAAAAAACTAAAAAAATTAGCAAGGAAGAGTGGTGTGTGCCTGTAGTTCCAGCTACTCAGGAGGCTAAGGCAGAAGGATCACTTGAGCCTAGAGAGTCTGAGGCTGCAGTGAGCTATGAAGATGCCACTGTATTCTAGCCCAGAAGACCGAGCAAGACTCTGTTTCAAAAAATAAAAAAGAGAGAGAGACAGCAAAGACAACAACCAGTGAAATCATAGGCAAAATTTATTGTACATACACTGAAAGTCCACACCATTAATCAGATTCTTAAAAGCATCCATAAACCCCCTTCCAAAAATAAAAGCACTAATCTATCATGGAGATAAATAAGACAGGGTACCTACCAAACTGCATAAGTAAATGGGACCCAGGAACATTTTAAATGATACAATGGAGATGTAAAATCCAAAGTATGGGAAACAATGAATGATGATCACCCAGTTTCTTCAATAAATAAATTGAAAGAAAAAGGATGTAAAGAGCAAGGCAAGGGAAAACTATAAATCAGAAAAGACCTATGAGACAGATTAACTAATAGCAATGAAGAGTTTTACACAGACCCCCACTCAAACAAATTGTAAAGAAAAATAATAATAATAATTGGAAACAATTAGGGAATTTGAATGACTGGGTGGATGATGACATTAAGAAATTATTGTTAATTTTACTAGATACAGTAAAGGTATTGTGACTCTTTTAAAAGAGTCCTCATCTTTTAAAGATACATATTGAAATATTTATGGAAGATATGACAAAAATATTTTAGATACTTCAAAAAACTGCAGTTTCAAACAAGATTTTAAACTGCCTCAGCACTCAAAAAATTTTTTTAACTTTTGACAACTTTACTTATACAGAGTTAATTATCTTTAAGTATTATAATCTTCTAATCACGAACTAGAAATATTTTCAAATGTTACATACCCGGAGAGCTTGTTCTTTCTTGATGCCTTCTACAATATCAATAGGTTCTTTAACTATTGCCTCGGGGGTCTCAGCAGCAACATCTTCAATGTTGACACCGCCTTGAGAACTCCCTATTAATACAGGACCCTTGCAAGGTGGGAAAAAAACAAAATATCAAGAATTTATTTTAAATTTTTCAATAAAATTGAAAAACCTACTGTGCACATTATCAGACTTAAACATTTATAGCTCCCACTACCCCTACTTCAAGATTTCCTATAGAATTTATCCTCACTTCTCCAGTACAGCGCCCTCTTAAACATGTTCAATTGAAACACTGGAAAATAAGTAAAAAAGAAGAGAAAAATGATGGCTTGCCTGCAAGAAAAAAAATTTAAAACACACAAAACCTGGCTCGGCACCTGTGGCTCAAGCGGCTAAGGCGCCAGCCACATACACCT
>NW_003852501.1:663878-667254 GCF_000181295.1 Otolemur garnettii
AGTCCCAGCTACTTGGGAGGCTGAGGCAGGAGACTCGCTTGAGCCCAGGAGTTGGAGGTTGCTATGAGCTGTGATACCATGGCACTCTACCCAGGGGGATAGCTTGAGGCTCCATCTCGGAAAAAAAAAAAAAAACACACAAAACCTTATACCAATATAAACATATATACTGTACACACAAGAAACATAACCAATACTTTTTTTATAAGAACCAAAGGAACATTAAAGTATTATTTGAAGCATAAACATCAGAAAATCATAGAAACAGATTACTGACATTTCAAAGGCAAAGTGTATGGAAAGGTAAAGTCTAAGTAACCTCTAGCCCTCCTGCAAGCCAATAAAAAGAGAACTAGCCTAAAGAATAGTTCTGGCTATTATCATGAACAATATAAGAAAGCAAGATATAAAATACTAATAATTAGGTTGTTATCTTTTAACTCCCCTAAAGTTAATTTAAAAATATTAGAGCAAATGACCAATAGATTTACTAATTTATGTGTAAAATTGCTAATCTTAACATGCAAAAACAGGAAAACAGTAAAACCATATTACTAAAGATTATTTAGGGACATAGGAAAATAGTGATCTACAGTAGGTTACACAGTATATACTGGCTACATATATGTACTGTTCCATACGGAAAAAATTATATAAAACCCTAGATTATATTCTCAGTTGTGTCTTGTTTAAATAAAGTATTTAAAATAAAACACTAAAAGACTCTTGTTCTTTTACTTTATTTTAGACTTTCATTATTTTAAATGTGATTTTTCTCAAAGAAAAAAATTTTTTATAATAAAAATACTTATCTTGTACTCAGGGGAAAAAGAGTCATGACTTAAATTTTTTTAAAAATCTAAAGACTAGGGGGCAGCACCTGTGGCTCAGTGGTGGCGGGTTCCAATCCGACCCTGGCCAAGCTGCAACAAAAAAATAGCTGGGCATTGTGGCAGCCGCCAGTAGTGCCAGCTACTCGGGAGGCTGAGGCAGGAGAATCACCTAAGCCCAGGAGTTGGAGGTTGCTATGATCTGTGATGCCATGACACTCTACCAAGAGCATTAAAGTAAGACTCTGTCTCTTAAAAAAAAAAAAAAAATCTAAAGACCAATTTCAATTTTCCTTTTCTAGGCTAGCACTTAGTGTTTCAGTATCATACTCATTTAAGGGCCAGACGCGACGCAGTGGCTCATGCCTGTAATCCCACCACTCAGGGAGGCCAAGGTGGATGGACTGCCTGAGCTCACAGGTTCAAGACCAGCCTAAGCAAGAGCAAGACCCCATCTCTAAAAACAGCCAGGCATTGTGGCAAGCTCCTATAGTCCCAACTACTCAGGAGGCTGAGGCAAGAGAATCACTTGAGCCCAAGAACTTGAGGTTGTGGCGTTATAGTTCACAGCACTCTACTGAGGACGACAAAGTGAGACTCTGCCTCAAACAAACAAAAAAATACTCACTTAAGATATAATTTAAAGGAATCGTGTTGCATTCATTAATTTTGGGAAACAAAATCATCCTTCAAATACTTAAAATGAGGCAATAACCAAAGAAAAACAAAACTATTATTTTTTATGGAAGTTAACTGTTATTTAGGGAAAAATTATTTTATACCCTGTGATTATAATTCAATATACATGTGTAATTTGGGGAACCTTCATCCCAGCATTTGGGAAATAACCTCTATAGTCCAAGCATCCTCAAACTATGGTCCGCGGGCCATATGCGCCTCGCCAAGGACATTTATCCAGCCCGCCAGGTGTTTTTGCCACTGCTGCCTGTCCTGCTTAGCAGCCAACTCATACCGGGGCCCGCAGTCCGGCCCTCCAACGATCTGACGGACAGTGAACTAGCCCCCTGTTTAAAAAGTTTGAGGACCCCTGCTATACCCTCCAATCACTCCTGACAGTATATACTACCAAAGAGAGTCATAGTGAACTCTTAGATATTTTGTACTAAGAAGATGACTCAGGTAGACAATGACCATGACAGAAAGACCAAAATGTGATTAGAGGGTTGGGGCTTTCAGCTATCCTGCAGGGAGGAAAGGAATCTGAAGATCAAGTCAACTGTGTAGGTAATAGTTCAGTCAGTTATACCTATATCACAAAACCCCAGTAAAAACTCTGGACCAAGGTCAGCAAAAGGACAAAATAGGAAGCCTATATGACCTTAGTCCCTCACAAAAATGCTGACTTATAATATATAGTCCAAAAAGCCTCTTATGACAATGCCAGAAACCAATTAGGAGGTCACAGTACCCTAGGCAAGCTCAAAGCTAAGAATACCTGTGTTGAAACCAGTAAGAAAAGTTATTTCATTTCATCTCCATCAGTATCTTCCCGCCTGGAAATGATACAGTTTAGAATAAGAAAAAAACATGAGGCTTCTTCCCTTGGAAGGCAAAGAGAAAAGTGGAACATCTGTTTAACCTTCTACCTTTTCAGAAGACAACCCAAGGGAATATTTTCTGTCTCACCTGACTCAAGTGCCGATGGGAAACCAGTCTACTTTGGATGTATGGAGGCTACTGAGAGCAGAAGAGAGTGCAGAGGCTTGTAGTAGCACCCCAAAACTTGTAATATCCCACACAGAAAATGACATAATTTGTGCCAATTAAGAAAATGCACCTAGCTCATGACTTTATACAGGTTGAGTATCCTTGAAGAAATGCTTGGGGCCACAGCATTTCAGATTTTGGATTTTTCTGAATTTTTGAATATGTACATTATGTTTATCAGTTGAATATCACAAATCTGAAAACTCCAAAATTGAAATGTTCCAATGAGCATTTCTTTGAGCATCATGTTGGCACTCAAAAAGTTTCAGATTTTAAAGCATTTCAGATTTCAGATTTAAGATGTTCAACCAGTATTTATATCACAAGCAGCCAGAAACCAACAATTAAACCCAAAGTTAGCAGAGAGAAGGAAATCAAAGATTAGAGCAGAAACAAAAGAAACAGAGAGAATTTTTTTTAAAAACTAAGAGTTAGCTCACTGAAAAAGATTAACAAAATTAACAAACTCTTAAATAGACTAACTAGAAGAAAAAAGACTCAAGTAACAAAAAGAAGAAGGGATTGACATTACAACTGATGTCACAGAAATAGAACGGATCCTAACAGACTACAATGAATAATTATATATCAACAAAATGGATGACCAAGAAAAATGGATAAATTCCTAGAAACATACAGACTTCAAAGAATGAACCATGAAGAGATAAAACAAAAAATCTGAACAGACCCATAACTAGTAATAAGATTAAATCACTAATGAAGGCTTGGCGCCCGTGGCTCAGGTGGCTAAGGCACCAGCCACATACACCTAAGGTGGCGGGTTCGAATCCAGCCCGGACCCGCCAAACAACAATGAC
>NW_003852501.1:668783-674977 GCF_000181295.1 Otolemur garnettii
AAAAAAAAAAGTAGAATGGTGATCACCAGAGACCGGAGAGAGAAGGGAAAGGGGAGTTGTTCAGTTAATACACAATGTCAACTTCATGAGATGAAAATGTTCTAGAGAGATGGCTCGGTGCCTATAGCATAGTAGTTACGGTGCTAGCCACATACACCCAGGCTAGTGGGTTCAAACCCAGCCCAAGCCTGCTAAACAACAATGACAACTGCAACAACAACAAAAAAAAATAGCCAGACGTGGTGGCCAGTGCCTGTAGTCCCAGCTACTTGGGAGGCTGAGGCAAGAGAATTGCTTAAAAACAAGAGTTTGAGGTTGCTATGAGCTGTGACACTGTGGCACTCTAAAAAAACAAAATGTTCTAGAGATCTGTAGCACAAAATGTGCAACACTATTGTACTGCATACTAAAAAATGGGTAAGATGAAAAAATTCTGATTGGTAACATTCTGCATATTGTCACACATCAAGTTGTTGGGAGACACATCCCTGAGAACAACAAAAGTTCTGAGTTTGGGATCCTCCCAGACCTTGTCCTGTGTCTCTCCAATTGGCTGGTTCTGATTTGTACCTTTTGGCTATGATAAAACTGTATTCATACATAGAGCATTTTCCCGGGTTTTTTGAGTTGCTCTAGGTAATTATCAAACTTGAAGGGATGGTAGAAAAACCCCAAATTTGTAGGCAGTTAGTCAATAGTGAAGGTGAACTGGGAACCACCAAACTTGAGGCTGGTATCTGAAATAAGAACAGTCATGTGCAGGACTGTATCCTCAGTCTCTAAAGTTTGGCCTATAATCCTATAGCATAGTAGTACTCGGTGTCAGGATTTATTTCAATTAAAAAAAAAAAATTTAACGAAAGAATGTATTGAGCCTTCTGAGACTAAAGAAGAGACCACCAGCAAGTCTAAGTAAAGAGAAATGTTTGAAATTACAGTCTAATTTTAAGTTCCTGTATAAATTTGGAATGAATAGGTATTCTTCATCACCCCTCTAGCAAGGCAGTTGATAATTATTAGCTTTTACAAAGATCTAAATAGCAGGGGGAAATTCTGATTCAAGAAGAGCTAGTTCAATTATTGTCATGCTATTGAAACAGAATATAAATTAAACTAAAATCTATGGATCACCACAAAATATAATTTCATTCAACAGAAGAGATAGAGACCAACAAACCTAAAGTATTTTAACATTTTATTTTAGTTTTGCTTTCCTATTCTTTCTAAATTGACTAACGGGAGAAATGAAGAGCTACGGAGAAGGCACTAGGAGGGAAAAGATGATATTAAATTCCCTAACGTAGTAATAATTAAGACTCCAGGCGGTTTTAAGTTAGGAAAAAGTCTAAAAAGAACCATGAAATAATAATACATAGGAGAAAGGGAAGAGCCTCCATTTGTATTAATTCCACAACCAATTAGAGAAAAGTCAACTTACATAGGTAAGCAGATGTTAGCTAAAACAATGACTATAGTTTTGTATTCGGTCATCACTGCAGAATGAATAGCATTTACTTTTCAAATGATTTAGTTTAACTTTTATATCTTAATAATAAACTTTCAAAACAATTTCATTTCTAGAAAAATAGCTCTAATTTTAAATACAAATAATGGTATTTTCACTTTTTAACCTAAATTCCTCTACTCTTATTGGTCTTACAAAGCTTTTTGCCTTAAAATGAGTATTTTTTTCTTTTTTTTCTGAGACAGAGTCTCACTCTGTTGCCCAGGCTAGCGTGTCGTGGTGTCAGCCTAGCTCACAGCAACCTCAGATTCCTGGGTTCAAGTACTCCTTCTGAGTAGCTGGGACTACAGGCGCCAGCCACAAAACCCTGCTAATTTTTTCTATATTTAGTAGAGACAATTTCTCACTCTTACTCAAGTTGGTCTCCAACTCCTAAGCCCAAGAGATCTGCCTGCCTTGGCCTTTTGGAGTTAGTGTTAAGATTACAGGCAGGAGTGGCCATGGCCAGCCAAAATAGGTTTGAATTTAAAAGGATATGATAAACTAGCCTGCTTAACAAAATAAAGATCTGTTTTAAAAAAAATAAAATTTTGGGAAACCAAATTTTGAAGTTTTACAGCATATTTGCAGACAACAATTGACAGCAGTTAAATAGCCTACTAATTTGCAACAGACTGCAATGTTTTACAAAAAAAAATAAAGTAGCAAATGTGTTTTATTAAATTAGACTGGACTCAGCCCAAAAGCACCCAGTAGGCACGAGGCAAATGTTAAGAAATGTGATTTAACAAAAGTGCCAAACAGAGAGTAGGTACTTAAATTCACCTTCTGGTACACTAACCCAATGGCAGATACCTGCCCGGGAATCTTGATGTGACAGATACTAAAGAAGACTGGCAGAACCTAAAATCTGTCTCCTAAAAACAGGTAAGTAGCAAAAAAATTTTTTCAATATCAACTAATTCCCATGCATAGAACATTAATTCAATAAAATATGCTCTTTTCTTTTTAAATAGCTGACACAGTTTTGTTGTTTAATAAAGACTTATCCACAAAGATTCCCCCAAAAGTTGGCTATAACCCCAAAGTATCAATCAACTATACATTGGCCTAGTGTAATAACATGAAAAAATATTACAATGTCTTTAACCTTATGGTTTTACTAGTACTGTAGCATTTATAGCCTGAATTATTACAACAATTACTTTTGCAATTGAAATACACTTTTCCTCTCAAAATTCAAATTTTTAAAATTAACTCAAATTTAATCCTTTTACCAAATGTTTTCATATCTTCAATAATACACATTCAATTTGCAACATTTACTACAATCTAGATGAGTTACACTGGATAGGAGTCCTACTCAACTGTCCAGGCATTTATAGTTTGTTTCTGGATATAAGAAAAAGCAAAAACATAATAAATAAAATGATAGGTGCTGACATATAACATCTACGAAAAGGAAAAGAAAATGTAGTGAAAATAGGTGAATACATAAAAATATAATTTCTACAAATTTGCATAATATAAAAAGTTACTGTCATGGGATTTCTAAAATAACTTACAAAACTAAATTCTACCACATAAAGACATCTAGATAAAGATATCACTAAAAATAAAACGCTTTCTATCTTCCATTTTGAGTGGGTTTTTACTACCATCTAGTGTTAGACCTTAAGAAATGCTTTCTTATAAAAATTAAAAGTTGCAAAAGACCCTTTATTTCAAACATTACTAAAACAGTCACTTATAGAAAAAAAATTACAATACAGAAAATTGCTATTGTTCAAAAAGTGTAAGAAAATTATTTTCATGTCCCTTAAAATTTTTATTACTCTAAATTCTACACAACTAATAATGTTCTAAAGCAAATCCTTACCAGGGCTTCCAAATATGTACCAAACATGTTTCAAAAAACAAACTGGTTAACAGAGAGATTCAGCTTGTAAATCCTAATACACTAAAAAATAAATAAATAAAAAACAGATAACTTATAGTAAAAAATGATTACCAATGCTCTTCCCAAGCATCAAATCTATGAAAGGATTTGTTTCTTCACCTGATGCCTATGCTCAATGCTAGCATTTTAGGTTCCATGAAGAGAGAAGAGCTGGGCTTGTGTCGTGCCCTTAAAACCATACTGCTTGCTATTTAATGTCATCCTTCCCCTTACCACGTACCAAATCATGAAATGAAACAAACCCTAAGCTATGAAAAAGTACCAAGAGGTTGAAAAAGATAAAAAATGAGACAATGGGCTTGGCGTCTGTGGCTCAAGTGGCTAAGGCGCCAGCCACATACACCTAAGGTGGCGGGTTCGAATCCCCAGCCCGGGCCCACCAAACAACGATGGCTGCATCCAAAAAATGGCTGGGCGCTGTGGCGGGCGCCTGTAGTCCCAGCTGCTTGGGAGGCTGAGGCAGGAGACTCGCTTGAGCCCAGGAGTTGGAGGTTGCTGTGAGCGTGATGCCATGGCACTCTGCCCAGGGGGATAGCTTGAGGCTCCATCTCAAAAAATAAAAAAAATTAAACAATGAATATACATCCTCTTAGTGGGTTTGGAGACTTTCTCTTTGGTTAGAATATTTTACTATACCTGAAATTCTTTTGTCAATCTGTAGTATCTAGAGATGAGCTAAAGATGACTAAGCTGCTCTAAGTGAATTGACCATTTGGAAATCCCATGAAATTTATTATATCAGGGTTTTTCTCATAAGTGTTCTATCACAATATTACATATTAAATTTTATGGCACTGGCACTGACCACATTATTTTTTTAAAATGACATAACTACTGTGCACATGACATACAAATAAATTAAAGATCATACTTTTAAAATTTTTCACACATGAATGGAAATAATCATCAACTTTTGAAACTGAATGTCATAAATGCAACCTAAGTGCATTATGTCTACAATCATCACTCACTTGAAATGACCTTTCCATTGTTATTGCGAAGTAGTACTCTCTCCGGGGATATCTTCGCTCACAGACCAACACTTGATTGCATATTCTGCCCTTTTCTCCCGTTTGCTTGGTAATCAACTTTTTCCCAATCATTTGCGAGGAAACAGCTTTTGCTTCTTCTGGACTAAAATAAGAAAAAGAATACAGATTCTCGCCTCCAACTGAGAAGAACATCCACATGATAGCTAAAATCCCATCTCATTTAATATTTAAATCTCAGCATTTCCATCAATAATCAATCTTTAACAAGGACGATTATTCTTTATAAAATATGACTTACGAGAAAACTATCTTCACTCCCCCTTTGAGGCCACTTTCAAATGTTCCTTTTCCTCTACCACCAGCTAAAACCTGTGCCTTTATCACAACATCTTTTGAACCTAGAAGAAAAACACTTCTTTTAGATATGAAGCATGGAGCAGCATACCAGACACTATTTTGTTATTCAGCACACATATTAAGAAGTGTTAAGTGAAGTCCCCATTTAGTCACAATGACAAAAATGTGAGGCATTCTATGTATCCATATATGTACATTTTCTAGATTAGAACATTAGAACATTCATGATCTAAAAGATCCCACAAATTAAAAAACTTAGCTCTTCATATTAAACCACTTCTTAAAGCACAATGAAAATAATTTAATCCTTGCTTGACACTTTACGTATCTCATACAAAACTGAGACTCATATGTCTTACTAATACTTTCCCAAGCCTCTATGTCTCTATTCACATGTAAACTCACTATCCTGTGAAAATCTGACACACATACTACTTTAAGCAGGAATATGCCATGACTTGGAGGATACTCCAGTATTAGTATCGATACTACATTATCTCACTAACAGAAAATCTTGTCATTATACATTATTGTACAGAACTGTTATGAGGAGCACTATCAAGAGTTATTAAGGTATGTGTATCAAATGATTCCAGAAGGCTATGATTGTTAAGTATTATACGTATTTTTTTCCAAAATAGACTGAATTTTTCTTCTTTAACAGGTAAACTAATCACTATCCCTTTTCCTCCTCTTTGAAATTTGATACAGGAAACCAGCAAACTAGCTCTTGGGCCCAGACCCTATTCATCGTTCATGACCAAAAGTAAATCCTCAAAGTGGTGGATGTCCTAAATACCCTGACAACCCTTCTGCATTCTATACGTGTAATATATCTCATGTACCCTATAAACATGTAAAAATATTATGTGTCAATTTAAAAAAGTATTACACCTTGGGAGTATCTAGTACAAAAGTATCTTATTCTCTGTCCCATACATGCAGGATCTCTGTGCCTCCTCATTTTGCCTCACATCTTGCCCAAGTGCAGTACAGGCAATTAACCTTTGAGGTCAGGGTAAAGGGCTTGGTCATATCCCACACCCCAAGCACAAACAGTTCCCTAGAATATAATAACTACTCTGCAAATATGTATCTGAACACACTGAAGATGAGCAATCTACAACTGGGAAAAGTTATTCCCTTACACACATACCAAGCAAAGAAGGAGAGGACAGCCACCAAATCAGACAAACTGGCCAAATCAATGAGGTTAACAAATGCAGGTAGTGCTCAAATAAATAAGAAATGTTTACACTTAAAAGAATCATTGGCTCGGCGCCTGTGGCTCAAGTGGCTAAGGCGCCAGCCACATACACCTAAGGTGGCAGGTTCGAATCCAGCCCTGGCCTGCCAAACAACAATGACAGCTGCAACCAAAAAATAGCCAGGCGTTGTGGCGAACACCTGTGGTCCCAGC
>NW_003852501.1:675510-679447 GCF_000181295.1 Otolemur garnettii
ACTTCTCACATCCATTCAGTCAGAAAATCACACTGGTTCTATCTTCAACATTTATCCAGAACTTTGACAACTACCACCTACAGTTTGGACGACGATCCTAACTATCACTATCCTGTTACCCTCATCCCACAGAGAATAGTCTCAAACAGTAGCCAAAGTAGACACATCATTCCTCCACTTAAAACCTTGCACTTAATGCTCATTTCACTTAGAGTAAAAGCCAAAGTCCTTACAAGGGCCTCGGGGACCCTATACAGTACCCCCAACACCCTTACCCTTTTATCTCCTATGTCCTCCTTGTTGCTCACTCCTCTTCAGCTACACTAGTCTCCTCACTGCTCCAGGATATTCTTGCCTTCTGATGTCCCTTCAGGAAAGGCCCTCATCCTTTCAAGTTTTTCTTCGAACCTCACACTGTACATGAGGCCTCCCCTACATAATACCACGACCAGCCCACCTGTGACCAACCCCTCTTCCGTGCTCTACTTTTTCCCTTCACAGAATTCATCACCTGTTTATATAATACATAACTTTCTCACATCTACCATTCATTGTTTTGCTTCTCCACTAGAACATAGGCCCAAACAAAAGGGAAGAATCTTTGTTGTATTTATAGATGTTAACAAGCTTCCTGGAGAGTTCCTGGCACATTATAATTTCGCTGAATGTTCAAAAAAGACCTTCTAAAAATGAATAGAATTCAGGTGGTGCCTGTGGCTCAAGGAGTAGGGCACCGGCCTCATATACTAGGGTTGGCAGGGTCAAGCTGGCCCAGCCAAAACTGGAAAAAAAAAAAATGAACAGAATTCTCATAAACCTAGATTTTCCCACTGCTCTTACAAAATGGGGCACACAGCCCTATAACTAGAGCTGATTAGAAAAAGTGCCTTGTTTAAACAAGACAGACCCTTTTCAATTTGCACTAGTCTGCATCATTGACAAGTGTATTATACCTAACATTAGGTCAAGATTAGAGACAATTTTTAAATTTTTTCTTAAAACAGAGTAACTTTCTTATTGAGCAGAACTAGAGGAACACTCAGAAACTATGGCAAATTAGAGTTCATGCTCAACTAAAAGCAGCAGCCACTATTTATTCTACCTGTCTTGATTTTCTAGCACTTTATAAACATTCATTTATACTCAAAGAAAGTAACCATAATACCATGTAAAGGTAATGTTAAAAAAAAATTGGCTCAGCACCTTTAGCTCAGCATCTAGGGCACCAGCCACATACACAGGAGCTGGCAGGTTCAAACCCAGCCTGGGCCTGCCAAACAATGACAATTACAACAAAAAAATAGCTGGGCATTGTGGCCAGAGCCTGTAATCCCAGCTACTCGGGAGGCTGAGGCAAGAGAATTGCTTAAGCCCAAGAGTTTGAGGTTACTGTGAGCTGTGACACCACAGGCACTCTACCAAGGGCAACATCGTGAGACTGTCTCAAATAAATAAATAAGTAAATAAATTGTCACTAAGTTAAATCAGTGCTTTACTGGTCTATATTCAACCACTGCTATTCATTAAACTGGGGGGTTAACAGGCTGACCTGTTAAGCAACAAAGGACTGTTTTTTCAAAAGCTTTTTGCAAGACAGCAGGCTCCTCCCCCAAAGAGTCCATTTCCTTTTCTAAGAATATAAAGTCTTTAAGGGCAATAGATGATTCTTCAAAAGTTCTTTTAAAAACCCTCACAACAAAAGAAAAGCCAAAACATAAAAATCATGAAATATAGTTTTACCAACTTTAAAGAAGGAACAACGGGGCTCAGAGCCTGTAGCTCAGTGCCTGTAGCTCAGTGCCTATAGCTCAGTGCCTGTAGCTCAGTGAGTAGGGTGCCAGCCACATACACCAAGGCTGGTGGGTTGGAGCCTGGCCAGAACCTGCTAAACAACTATGACAACAGAAACCAAAAAGTATAAATAAATAAATAACCAAGTTTGCAATGGGGGCCTACAGTCCCAGCTAGTTGGGAGGCTGAGGCAGGATCACTTAATTAAGCTCAAGAGTTTGATGTAACAGCACTCTACCCAGGGCCACTTAATAAGACTCTGTCTCAAAAAAAAAAAAGAAGGGAAAGATTAGAAATCTTAGGACAAGTCATTGAAACTAATATTTTTATTCAATTCCACTAATTCATTCAGCAGATTCAGCTACACACCAGACACTATGCTGGAGCTGTAGATTTAACAGGGACCAAGAGATCTATCCTGCCCTCAGAGAGCTTACAATCTTATAAGACTTGCTTTAGTCAGACAAGATCTTTTTTGGACCCAAAGATTATCTCTAAAATACATTCATTATCCCTCTTAGCTTTAGTCACAACCATTTTACATATTCCTTGTATATAGTCAATGTAACAAAGACAGGAAAAATAAGAAAAAAAGCAAAATCTCCTTATATGTCATTAGAAATCTCCCTCTAGGCAGACATTCATTAATCAGCATCCTTTGCATATGCGTATTCAACCAGATAAGAGATTCTGCCTTAATTATACTTGAATCCAAACTATTTTTCTATAGTCAATAGTGAAATTATAAAAATTCTGCCAGATCCCTACTGAAATCATATTTCCTTGAACTCGTAACTATAAGACATGGTAATCTGCTCTCAGAATTGCCTGTAAATTATGACTACTTCATTTCCCTACTTAATAACCATCCTGTAGGTCTGTAGCTCAGTGGCTAGGGCACTAACCTACCCAAGGGAGCTGGTGGGTTTGAATCCAGCCCAGGCATGCCAAACAAAAATGACAACTATAGCCAAAAAATAGCCCAACATTGTTGCAGGCACCTGTAGTTCCAGCTACTTGGGAGGCTGGGACAAGACAATCACTTAAGCCCCACAGTTTGATGTTGCTGTGAGCTGTGACACCACAGCACTCTATAGAGGGTGACATAGTGAGACTCTGTCTCAAAAATAAATAAATAAATAAAAATAACCATCCTGTAGAAAACCTATTCCGAAAACTTTTCCATGATCTTCATGTTCACCAACTTTTACTTTGTGGACTTAGATAGTCTTTAAAAATAATAAATTTCTTTCTAACCCTTTTCTTCATTCCCAACCTTAATTATTGCCTTCAGCACTATGCTTCCCAACTTTTTTTACATAATACATATAGAAAACAATAGAATTTGTAGGAAATATTATGTAAGGAACTGAAGGTTATTTCAGAGGAAGGACATCACCAGCTGCAGGACTCAGTAGGCCTAACCCCCATGCTAGTGCAGTTTCTCCCGCCACCAACAGGACTAAAGGGAAACAGTAACTTGACACACTTCTAATTCCTTTATGCCCTGCTATATCACTTGGTGACTAGAGATCTAGGTGAGATCTAGGTAAGAGTTTGTAAGAAATGAGAATTAGTATTTTATGAATACTGTAGTAACTCAAGAAGCAAAATTACCCTGAAATTGTCAAAAATCAGCATTGAGAATTGCCAGCTAAATGAAAAAAAAGTTGCATTTCTAAAACACCTCATATCATACCTTGTGCAACTAGATCTCATAATCAGTATCTTTCAATATTAATGACTCCCTAAAAACACAAAATTGTCCTCCATGTCTTCACAGTTAATATCTTTAAAAGGTAGTCTTTCCGCTCCTCTAGATTTAAATTTCCTTATTAGTCATTAGTCCCACTTCCACACTATAATCATCATTTGCAGTATTCTTTGATGAGAACATACTTTCTAGATGAAAATGTTATATTCCGTTCCAAGGGGCTCAAAATCAGAGCTGTCTACCTGCTCCTTACTACTTGTAAGTACTAGTCCCAAAGAATTTGTCAGAAATATTCATAGATTATTCTGCACATATTAACTGTTCTTCCTTCTGTACCTAAAAATTATTAAAAGTATTTATAAGGAGTAAAGAATTCAAAAGAGATTGACATCAGAATTCTCACTTCATGAAAAAGTTTCTATACAAATTATT
>NW_003852501.1:680076-694800 GCF_000181295.1 Otolemur garnettii
AGAGTACAAATTATTTTTTTACAAAACAATTGAATTTGACTAAAGGAGAAAATATATGGAAAAGCAGTTAATCAATTATAATAATCTGTAAGTGGGGGGAAAGGTTTTTACTGCTTTGTTACATATAAACTAGGCTTGATTATCAGTAACCATGAGCCAAGTTCAAATTATAGGTTACCAATAATAAAACTTTTACCAAAATTAGTATAAACTTACACAAAGCTTCTGCTAATTAAGAAGTTAGCTTGTAACCTGATTAAAAAGAATTTTTTCAAATTAACAACAGAAAAAACTGTAAAATAAAAAATTATGCTTCTAAGTCAGGGAAACCGTGGCCATCTCATTCAAAAACATTCAGTATGACAATTTTCTGAATTCATATATATCCTCAATTTTGAAAGAAAAACTTATTCTAGAAATAAATAAGTACAAACCAAGGTTAAAAACTTTTAAATTTTTTCATATTTTCCTTGAAAAACTAGTAAAAGCAAAGTATTCACCAAAGCACATTTAAACCTATACTAATCAAATATACATTCAAGATAGAGTAATTATACTAATCTCCATAAAGAGATTGGCCAGATTTAAAATACTGCTAAAAGAGATAACATAGCATATAGACAATACATTATCTTATTATATTCTCATGTTAAATCTTTAAAAATGAAAATTTAAGCATATTTTCTAAAGTCAATAATTGGTTTTTATGATAAGTCTACAGTCAATAATTGGTTTTTTATTCTACCTCATTACCTAATTTGGCAGATCCAAATTCAGATAAACAAAAGTTATTAAGGTTTGTTAGCAACAAAAAATATCTGCTAATAAACATGGGCAACTACTTAATTCATTTAACAAATATTAATACAGTGGAACGTCTATAAGCTGACCACCAAAGGGACTGTAACAAACTGGTCAACATAAAGAATTTCCATTGAGTACACATGGTTCATGTCCAGTCTATAAAATTCGGTCAACTTAAGGAGGTGGTCAGGGTCAAGAGGTGACCAACTATGGAGGTCTTATTGTATTTATTATCTAACAAGTGTCAGGCACTCTTCTAAGGTTTTGAAATTTATCAATGAACATAAAAGACAAAGAAATCCTGCTCTCATGGAGCTTACAGTCTAATACCCAACTTTACCCCTCTTTGGGTCCATTTTTATATCAAAAAAGGAGAGAAGTATTGGACCTCTCTTTCTAATGACATAAATTGCTAAAATTTTCCTTCAGCACTTCCCTGAAGATCGGTGATAGCCACCATTCCTTTAGAGTAGCAAATAGAATTTTCTTCCTCATAATTATACTCCAACCAAAACAAAATTTCAGCTTCCTAATGCCAGTGACTACTAAGTGAGAGGCACTATGAGAGCTCATAATTACCGTGTAATACTTTTAGAACTGCAACAATCATAAAGTTCCACCTTCTCTTTTAAGTGAATAAAATGTATTCTTTAAATTAGAAAACCTAAAAGTTGTCATTAACCTAAAAACAAAGTTCACATCTTATCAGAGTTTCCATGTCAAGGTGGTATAAGTTTTTCTTAATTTAGTACCTAATTTTTTGGCAATTGCATAAGCTTCGTCTGGTGACTTTGCCACAAATCCTTTGGGAATGGAGACGCCAGCTTCTTGCAACAATTCCATACTCATGTACTCATGTAGTGAGAGATTCCTTTGCTGTTGTTGCTGTACTTGAAGTCCATGATTATTAAACAATCCTGAACTTCCCAGAACCTGGAGAAATTGGGAACATGTTTATAAATGACAATGACTTTACAGTTATTAAGTTCTTGGTTCTTCATAACTAGAATAAAACCATTACATTAGATCATCAAAATACACTATTCACAGTACCTGAATTACAGCTAAAACCGAAACCTAACCTACCAGCTAAATATCAAATGTTGCCATTATAGTTTTACCTATTTCCTCGTCATCTTTAGCTCTTAGATTAGAGCTGGCTACCAGACATCCAATGATCTACAGGGCATTTCTACTTCATTACCGAATTTAGCAGACCTAAAACCAATCTCATCTTTTCCATCAAACCAAAAACCCTTCTCAACTCTCTTCCCTCTACTGTTTCTCCAGCACCTCACAAGTCATCTGGCACTAGACAGAAAATAGAAAACAGGTAATGGAATTATTTGGTATCATTAGTCTTTCAAAGGCTCAAGACTCAAAAACCATGGCTTTACCTGGAGGGGAATATTGCAATGAGGCGCCCAGATCCCCTGCAGGACCAAAGGCATTCCTAGCCCCCATTGCTGGGAGTGCTAGCGGCTGGTTCTCAGGTGAGTTCTCCCACTGGAGCTTCCTAGCCCAAAGTTATACCTCCTTCATGTTGGCAACCTGTTATCAATGACTGGACAGTCAATGAAGCCAGAGAAGAAATACAGATGGCGCCAAAAAAGTGTATACACAATTTAAGAAAGGAAAAAACTGTATTAAAATTGTAGTATTCAATATGTACCGATAACAAAAGATGAATCCAAGTCATGCTGAAGTACCTCTTGTAATTGCAGAAGCCAAATGTTGAGTTGAGTATTACAATTTCAATAGTTTTTTTCTTTCTTAAACTATATAGACATTTTTTTGGAACCCTCTGTATCAAGATCTGAGACCTGTCACCTAACTCTAAATTGGGACAATTCAGAAGAGACATTCTATAGGAATTCTCAGGTCTCCTACAGGAATTCAGGTCTCTGATGCAAACACACCACAATTCTACTTCTCCCTATACTCAATTCTCTTGCCTTCCTTTTCCTACAGCGGTCAATCCACAGATCACATTCCAGTAAACATCTTCCATACAACACTCTATCCATTTCCTTTCTTAAATTGTGTGTACACTTTTTTGGCTTCATCTGAGTCTGCAAAACTCATCTCAGAGAACAGACCCATAACATCATATTTAATGCATTCCTTCTAAACAGTTCCCTGAACTGGTACATCTTTACAAACCAGTTCAGGTTTCAACCATCCTTCACAAGTGGACTGCAAAAGCTTCCAAGAAAACACTGCCAACTATGATCAAATAGTTATTGAGTACCTAGGCATATAAATAGAATAGTGAACCCAACAAAATAACCCTATCACCTAAAGCTTATATTCTAGTGTGTGTTTGTGTTGAGAGTGGCTGACAAACAATAAACATGAGTATTAGTATTTGCATGAGAGGAGAAGGAGAAACTGACAATAAATAAACATAATATGACAGACAGTGGTTAAGAAAAAGTAAAAAGGCAGAAAATAAAGGATGAGAAAGAGTGCTATTTTACACAGTGGAACAGTAAGTTGAGTATTACAATTTTAATAGTCCATAATAGTTGAGTGTTACAATTTTAATAGAACTGAACATCCCAGATTAGAAGTAAGGCTGAGGAACTTTCAAAAAGAAGTAGTGGTAAGTTAGGCAGTTATTAAACACGAGCAGGACAGATGGTGGATACAGTAAGGCTATTTTGGGACTGACTTGGGTCAGGCTGACTGGGCTATTGTAGGAATGGGCCTAATTGCTAATCAAAGCCTTGTAGGGTGCAAGACTTTACAGGTGGGTTGTTTTGGGGAACTGACTGATGTTCCAGCTGACATCCCTCGAAAGTTGTGTATAAAATCCAGCACTACATTCTCTATAATGCCTATGGTTGCTAGGATGGGGCCTGGTTTGCTGTCCAAACTATTAAAATATACTTTTCCTTTCTTGCTACAACTTTACTTATTCTCGTTCTCTTTAATTATTTTAGCAACTACCTTGAGCCATCACCGCACCACTCTAACAGGAGGAAACAGGCTCGGCGCCTATAGCTCAACCGGCTAAGGCGCCAGCCACGTACACCTAAGGTGCCGGGTTCGAATCCCCAGCCCGGACCCACCAAAACAACAATGACGGCTCCAACCAAAAAATAGCCGGGCGTTGTGGTGGGTGCCTGTGGTCCCAGCTACTTGGGAGGTGGAGGCAGGAGATTTGCTTGAGCCCAGGAGTTGGAGGTTGCTGTGAGCTGTAATGCCACGGCACTCTACCCAGGGGGACAGCTTGAGGCTCTGTCTCCAAAAAAAAAAAAAAAAAGCAGGAGGAAACAGAAGTACGATGTCCCTCTGCCATTCATAACTCACAAACATAATGTTGAGGGAAAGGAGGCTGAAAGAGAAAGGAGTAAGAGAGCTAGTATTTCCATCTCCTGTGCCGGGGGTACAACAATGAGAATTGAAAAGGAGTGCACATCAGTAAATTCTCTAGCATCTACTGGTCCCAGAGCCTCCACTAAGTCAGAGCATAGTCTTACCCCATCAAAACAACTCAGAAATGTCTGCCTCCCTTTTTCAAAGTCCTCAATCCTATTAAGTTTATAAGGAAATACATAGAACAAATCAAGTGCTAGGAAAGCCTTAGAAGATTGCACTGGAATCACAATTTAAGTGTTAGCCACACATTTCCATAATCTCCACACAGAATGCAGTAGACTGAAACGTGGTTTATATATGATGGATAGAGCATCATAACAAGTGAATTTAAAGGAGTCTTATTTTATTTTTTTTACTTTTTTTAAATTTTGAGACAGAGTCCCACTATGTCACCCTTGGTAGAGTGCCATGGCGTCTCAGCTCACAGCAACCTCAAGCTCTTGGGCTTAAGCAATTCTCCTGCCTCAGGCTCCCAAGCAGCTGGGGCTACAGGCACCCACTACAACTCCTAGCTATTTTGTTGTTTGTTGTTGTTGTCAATTGTTGTTTGGCAGGCCCCGCCCAGCTATTTTGTTGTTGTTGTTGTAGTTGTCATTGTTGGGCAGGCCTGGGCCAGGTTTGAATCCACCAAGCTCTGGTGTTTGTGGCCAGTGCCCTAACCACTGAGCTACAGGCGCCAAACCAGGAGTCTTATTTTAAAAGTCTGTTTCTTCAAGTAAGTTCATGAGCTTGTGCATCAAAATTACCTGGGTTGCTTATAAAAATGCAATTCTTGGGCCCCATTCTCAGCTAAAAATCAGATTCTCCAAAAATCTGTATTTGTAACAAGTCACTCAGTTGATTCTTAAGATTTTTACAGTTAAAAACCACTAGTCTAATAAGTCAATTACATATAATAGCAACTTATTTCTGATTCATTTCATAAGCTAAAATCATGAATAACATTTCACCTAGATGGCTCAATATCCTGATTTAGTGTGACTTCAGTATTAAAAGCCAGCAACCTCCCAACTGTATACATCCACCTCTGACCCAGAAATCTCACTCCTAGGGATATGTCAACAAAAATGAGCTCCTACGTCTAACAAAAAGCATATATAAGAATGTCTCTAGCAGGCTCATTTATTTAAAAAAAAAAATGGAAATGGCCTGATTGCCATCAACAGGAGAATGGATAAATTGTGAGATATTCATACAATAGAATACTGCTGGAGTGAAAAAGAACAGAAGCAATTATAAAGACAATGCATTAAGCATTTCCATATGGAGAAACAAAGGTTTTTAAGGGAATTTCCAAAAGGATAAAGATTTTTGGTTAGAATGAAAATACATTTGTTCACCAAATCCTCATTTTCTAAAAATAGACAGCATCTTTTAGGACTCATAAGAAGGAAGTTCTAAGCCAAAAAAGTCACTTCCATTAGAAAGCAAATTCTCATCACAAGAATGGAGAAGCATGAATCCTATGTACTCAATTTTGATATGACAACAATTAATAACAATGACACGGTGGAGGTGGGGTGGGGGGAGAGGAGAGCAGAGAGAGAAAGAAGGGGGCAGAGAGGGAAGGACGGGTGGGGGTGGGGTCTTGGTGTGTGACAAACCTTCTGGGGACAAGACATGATTGTAAGAGGGACTTTACCTAACAAATGCAATCAGTGTAACCTGGTTTCTTGTACCCTCAATGATCCGCAACAACAACAAAAAAAAAAAGAAAGCAAATTCATGGAACTTAATACTCCTAGGCTAAAAGTATGAATACCTTTAAAAAAGGGAGGGGGCTTTAAATCAATACATATATGACATGTTTGAGGAGGTACTTCAGAATATAACCTAAACTCTGGAATTGACTTAAGAAGCCCATCACGCCCTTTCACAGTTTCTGGTGTCAACGTTGAAAAAATCCGTTTATGAAGTAGTAGACCAGACGCAAGCACACTGGCTTGGAACCAGACAGCTCTGGGATTTAACCTCAGCTTTGTTCTTACTTGCTATTTGACCTAGTTGTTTGAATAAGTTGTTCTCTTTGCCACAGTATCTTCATTAGTGATGCAGGTATTAATGACTCCCTCACATTGCTGCTGAAAAGCTTACAAGTAAAGCTTTTAAGGAGGGTACCTGGCACCTAGTAAATACTCGCTACTATGCTATAGTCTATCCAGAAATGAAGCGATCCAAAAGATCATTTTTCTTCTCCAACTGGTTAGCCGAAGAACATAATCTTATCACGGCTATTAACAAGCTCAACAGTACATAATTACTCGGGGGAGGGAGAAAACTTCCCTGCCTCGCCCCAGAAAAGCCAAGCCAGCAGACACTGCCGGTCCTCTGAAATCATTCCCAGCTATGACAGCTCCTCTGAAACACAAAAGTACATTTGAAGGGCATTTCCCCCTGCCCAAAGAGGAGGTGCGGAAGCCTCAGCCCACAGTGTTCGACGCTGGACTGAGAGGAGAAACTGTCCTGATCTCCTCACCTCCACTCAGACAGAGCCCACCTGCTCCAGCTGCCCCCTCAAAAACTCGGGCAGCAGGTGCAGCTAAGCCGCCGGCCTCCTCGCAGACTGAGGGGCTGGAGAACAGCCGCAAGAACACCGGCCTGCTTGCAGTCCTGGCGGAGAGCACTCCCGGGCAAGCCGCCCGCGGGCCCAGCAAAGCACCTAGAAAATATTACTGCCAGAGAAGTGACTCCGAACCAGGCCTAAGGTTCCGTCACATTTTGCCCACAAGAGCCAGATGTCCCATCTAGCCCTCTCTCCTAATGACCCTCGAGACGAGGATGAGATGTAAAGCAATACCTGGGCAGCGGCCTGAAGGGCCGTCCGGGGTCTGTTGCTCCGAAAAGCAGCAGCTACCAACAGACGACCGTAGATCATGGAGGCCGCCATATCTGAGAGCGACCCCGTCCCCTCCGCGCCGGACGCAGGCGCAGAGGCGAAAGGCGGCCCAAGGCCCAGCCTCTCTGGAACGCTGCCCGCCTTCCGCCCCACCCTTAAGGGACGGAGCCGCGAGTTAACACTGCAGTTGCCGCACTGATTCCCTGGTCGCAAAGGCAAGAACTACCCGGCTGACTCAAAGCTGGGCTTGGCGCGTGCAGAACCCATACCGTGGAACTGGCATCGCAGCCTCAATATCTGACCTGCGTCCAGAAAGCAATCTGAACGCTTCCTAACGAATTGCAATGGAAAGACAAGCAACGCTGCCATTTATGTGTTCTTAAATTCTCCGTGCCGAAATTGCCCGAAAATTGGGTTTGTGCCAAACACTGCATTGAGCCTTTAGGATACCATAGCAAATAAAACAGCACTCAGGACGACGTCCAAAGAGAAGACTGCCTGCCACTAGTTCCCAAAGCTGACGGCATGTTGCTGGAATCTTCAGAAACGCTTTTTAAAAATACTAACCCCAGGCTCCCTCTGAGGGGTGAAGTCAGGATTCGCATACAATGAGCATTGACAGCTCTGAAATGACAAGTGCCCCAACGTAGAACTGACCACTGGACAAATGACTGGGTCAATTCCACTCTGTTCTGCGCACCAAGCTTTAATATGTGTGGAAGCGATCTCAGCGGGCAGTATTTTAAACCTAGGTATCAATGGCCTTGGCATTAGCCAAACTCTGGCACCTACTTTTGAGGCACAGTGGCCTGATCAGTAACAGCACTGTGTAAACTTTAGCAAAAAAGGATGAACGTAAAACAAACAGCCTATCGACTTAGGGAATAGGAAGGGGCTTTTTGCAGCTCCTAAAATCTCTTGAGTTCTCAAAGGCAGGACCTTCTTGTGGACTTCTTAGTTCCCTTGGCACTAGCGGAGGACTGACCTCAAGGCTCCTTTCAACTACTAAATACTTGGTGCAGTTAGAAACTGGGAGTGAACAGACAATTGGTAGTTCAGATGTCTCTTGCTCCGCCCTCACGCATCGTGGCCAATCAGATAAGATCTGCGTAATTTGGCTAAAAAGCCAAGGATGCCCTACCAATTTCTGCTGGGAGCGAAAATCCCATCAACTATAAATAGCGCAGACAGTTTCTCAAGCCAGTTTTCTTCTTAATATTAAGACAGTCATTGAGCTCCACATACACCCAACTATCTGAGCCCAAAACCACGTATTTAAAGGGCATGTGGGTAGACAGAATAAAAGTTTACTAAAATAAGATGTAAGAATAAAGCCCTCTGAGGGGCCAGACTGGGTTATCATTGACTCACTTGTCAAATCCTGGTCACAGGTGGTCCATTAAAGAAAACGTTTCTGGCCGGCATGCTGGCTCACACCTGTGATCCTAGCACTCTGTGAAGGCGTCCAAGGCCGGAGGAGTGCTTGAGCTCAGGAGTTCCAGACCAGCCTGAGCAAGACAAAGAGCCCTCTCTCTACTAAAAATAGAAAAATTAGTCCTAGCTTGTCGGTAGGCTGAGGCAGGAGGATCACTTGAACCCAGGAGTTTGAAGTTGCTGTGAAAGAAAAAAGAAAAAAAAAAAAGGGAAGGGAAGGGGAAGAGAGCCGTATTTGTTGCTTCGTGCTTTGTGTACGGGCTTAAAAGCAGGCTCAGCAGCAGCAATGAGAGAAACACTGAAAAGGAGCCTGTGATAAGGAGTCCTGCTGGGCCTGGCTCCTTTGGAAGCTGAGCCAGCGGTGGAGGCTCACTCTCCAGATGCTCCGGGATTGTTTCAGCGCTCTGTAGCTCTTGACGCCTCCTTAAAACAATGAAGGATTCAGTAAGGTAAAATGCACCCCCTACTGCAAACCTTGTTAGGTCATTAGGCAATCAATATTTTTAAAAACTACTTTTTTTTTTGCAACCGGTATCTGCAAGTATCTTAATAGCAGAGGGCAGTGAAGGACAGCAGAATGCAGGCAGAATGGACACCAAGGTTGTCAGAGAAAGCAGTAAAGAGAGGAAAGAAAAAAAAAACTGTTCTCCAGGTAGATGGAATTCCTGCTTTGACCTTTAATCTCCCACTTTGTCTATCTCTCCCTTACTCAGCAGAGTAAAGGTGTGGGCGGTGTGCAGGAAAAACAGGAAAAGGAATTTCCTGAAAGAAGACTTTTTCTCAGTTCTTTAAAGTCATTTCAGTTTTTACATCCTTGACATTTTGATGCTCAGAGGCAAAGCCTTAGCTGAACCAACCAATTGTTAACTATCAAATTAATAGAAATACAAAGTGCTGTGGAAACAACTTTTGATATATCAGCTTACCTAAGACTTCTTTTGAGGTCAAATAGTTGGTAGTAAACACTTCATTCCTTACATATATTTTCTTAGTAATCCTCACCACCATCCTAACTTTTTGCATAAGGAAAACTGAGGCTCAGAAACAATAAGTAACCTGCCTAGTGTCACAGTTTTTATTTGATTGTTCCAGTATAGTATTTGAACCCAGATCTGGGTGATAGAATGAGAATCTGAGATAGTAACTGAGATTCATGCCCCTCTCATCATTTTCTTTGATGCTTCACCTTTCACTTTACTTTATAGCACTCATCACCTACAACAGTGTTCTGCAACCTTTTTTATCTCACAGCGCACTTGAACTTATAGTTAAACTTGCGCGGCACACTTAAATTATGTTGATCAAAAAAGAATACAAAAACACTGTGCTTTGAACATCTTTTGAAAATAATTTAATTAATGATCTATAAAATTTTCGTAGCACACCTAAGATCCTCTCACTGCACACCAGTGTGCTGTCACTGGTTGAAAATCACTGACCTAGAGGAAAGAGTGATTGAGCAGACCAGCAGGGGACAAGTTTTGAGTTGCTTTGAATTTCAAGAGACTGAACTTGGAACTTCAAAAGCTGAAACATTGCTTAAGGCCAGGCCATTCAAGAACAGGCTAAGCAAAAGCTAGATCCTCATCTCTATTAAAAATAGAAAAACTCACCAGGCAGGGTGGCAGGCCCCTGTAGTCACAGCTACTGGGAAGGCTGAGGCAGAAGGATCACTTGACTAGCCTGGGTGACATGTCTCAAAAAAATTAATTAAATAAATAAAATAAAAGCCAAAGCACAGAAGGACTCAAGTAAAGTTTATTCCTCAAATAGAGTTGAAATTACATCACTCCTAGAGAGGATGGCTAGGAAAGTTGAGTGAGATGGGAAGCACTGTGTCTAGGACAAAGGGCAAGACCATCCCAAAGACATTTGGGGAACCTAGAACAAGGAGCATTGAGGGGAAACCCAAGATCTCAAAATCCCTTGGCTATATGGGTGGTACAGTAGAAGTGGAACCCTCTGGCAGGCTGACACATCCTTGAAGGCGGAGCTGGTTATATTCCCAGGATCTGTACCCACCCCAGCAGAGGAAGCCTAGAAGGGCTTCCAATAATTTTGAGAGCTGTATAGATAAGCACAGAGAGCCAGCAGGTCTAAATAAGGAAGGACAGACCTGTAAAGAACAATGACTGAGTGCAGATTGGAAGATGGATGTGTCTGTTAAATTAAGTTCAGCCCAAACACAAACCAAAAGGTTTCTCCATACATAGTAAATGATAATCTAACAGGATGTGGAAACAAACTGCAGCCTACTCTTCCATCACAGAGTTGTGACCAATCATAGGTGACCAACTGTTCAAACCCTGTTCAGTGAAGGCAAACTTGAGCTATAATCAATCCAGCTGTGTCTGTACCACATTTCCATTTTCTGTATATCACTTTTCTTTTTCTGTTTATAAATATTATCCAACCATAGGACAGCACCACCACTCTGAACCTATTCTGCTTCTGGGGGGGCTGCCTATTTCACAAATCAGGAATCATTCTTCACTCAATTGAACTTTGTCAAATTTAATGTCTTTTGAGTTTTTCTTTTAACATGTTGATAGATGCCATCTTAGTTAGATAACACCTAGAACTCAATGTTCCCATGGATCTATCACTACATATATTTCCTGGATCTAAGGAGGAGAGAGAGCATAGATCCTGATTTAACATAGGTTAAGTTTAACAGTTGGTGTAAGATTAATGCTGCAATTAAAATTGAGGCATAGAAAAATAAGTTATTTCTCATACAAGTGAATTTTCCAACTGGAAGTACGAGAATGCATGGAATGAATTTAGTACGACTGCACCACTGGTTCTCACCCCAGGGAAGCTTTTACAAATATCTGTGCTTGGGCCCCACCACCAAAACCAACTCCGTTGTCTGAGATGCAACCCAGTATTTTGTAACAGTTCCCCTCCAATTTCTAATGAGTACGCAAGCATGACACCCACTTCTGTCTTGCTCTTTCTACTCTCTTCTCTGACTCACTGGAGAGGAGTGGTCAGTAGGGAGGAGGCAGCTACCATGAAGAACATTGAGTTTAAAGTCAAAAGACCTGGATTTAAATTCCACCTCCCCTACATGGTAGCTGTGTGGACTTAAGCAAGTCACATATCCTCTCTAAGTTTCAGCTTTATAAAAATGGGTGTATTCACTTCCTAAATCTGTTATAACAAATTGTCACAAACCTGGAGGCTTAAAGCAAGAAAAATTTACTTTCTGACAATGCCAGAAGTCTTGAGTCCAAAATCACTATCTCTGGGCCAAATTCAAAGTGTCACCAGGGCTATGCTTCCTCTGGAAACTTTAGGGGAGAATCTGTTCCTTGTCTTTTCCAGCTTCTGGTGTCTGCTGGCATTCCTTAGCTTGTGGTCACTTCACATCAATCAATGCCTCCCTGGCCATGTTGCTCCTTTTCTTCTACCTGGTATCTATGTCAAATCTCCTGGGGCTCCCCTCTTATACATGTGAGGATGATATAGTCCTCTCAGGACCCTTAATTTAATCACATCTGCCAAGTCCTTCTTTGCCAAATAAAATAACATTCACAGGTTCCAAAGATTATAACCCGGGTGGGTATCTTTCAGTGGTCTAGATTCAGCCTGCCTGATGGAGCTAATAATGAATGCTCTGACCACAGACAGCATCATAGTTCAGAACAAGTACGGGAAGTATGTAGAAGCACCTTTAAATGTTACACAAAGGCAAGGTATAATCATTATTAGCACCTTGTGACTCAGCTTTTAAATACAGTGACATGCTATGCCCCCGCAGTCCTGGCAGCTTCCCTTCTGCTTTCCCAGAACATCTCCCTCCTGGCAGAGCCAGGGCCTCCCCAAGTCTAGATGGTTCCTTATGAAAATTAAAAGGGGAAGTGGCTCCTTTTCTCAAGATATTATGCTTCTGGTTGTTCGAAAATTGACAAAACATATTGAAAATCCCTTAAAAATTTGTTATAAGGGAGATTGATCAAATAAGTAAATATATAAAGAATAGGGAGAGCCAGGTTTCTATCAGAGAAGGGAATTACAAATACGGAAAGAGAAAAAGTTATAACTAACACTGTAGCATTCAAGCTAATTAAGTATTAGTGTAAATTATTGGTTTTCAGTATATAGAGATAGCTATGGAAATAAATATAGATATTGTATTAGACAGGGGTCTCCAGAGAAACAGAACCAATAGGATGTGTCTATATAGACGGAGTTTTATTTTAAGAAATTGGCTCACATGATTATGGAGGCTGGCAAGTCCAACATTTGCAGGGTGGGCCAGGAGGCTGAAGACCCAGGGAACAGCCAATGTGCTGTACAAGTCCAAAGGCCATTAGGGGGCAGAATTCCCTCTTGCTCAAGAGAGGTCAGTCTTTCTGTTCTGAACCATCCTTTGACTGATTGGATGAGACATATCAATCTTACAGAGGACAGACAGCTTTCGAAGTTCACCAATTTAAATGCAAATCTCATTCAAAAACACCTTCATGGAATAATGTTTAATTAGACATCAAAGTCCAGCCAACTCAACACATAAAATTAACCATGGCAGATATACACATTTATGTTTGTACCCACAAGCCTGGCTGGGAGTAGAAACCTCCAATAACAATAAGCACACATAGTGTAAAAAAAAAAGTTTTAGAGAGAGGGCTGTTTATAGGGTAGGCAGGGAAAATGCAAGATGAGCCTAGAATAGCTTCTTGAGCCTAAAAGTAAGGATGTGCTCATAAAATAATAAGGATATGTCAAAAATATATAAAAGTCAGTTATAAGCAGTTCCCCTTGGCCAATTATGAGAAAATTTGAACATAATAAATTAGAGTGAAGATGAAGTAGGCATACTTTTTCCCATTCCTCCCCATTTAGTCTAACTTTGTATGACTAAAAATTCTGGGCATGACATGTAAAACAACATAATAAGACTCTAATCGGAAGAGAAAGAAGACAGACCAGCTAGGGACCTCTGGGAGGAAGGTACAGTGCTGTGGTGAGTTCCTGGCGGGTGAGAGGGGAGTGAAGCCTAGCCAGAGAGAATATTTTCAGCACAATAACTGCTCTACCCTGGCCAAACACCACAGATAAAAGTATAGCCCCAGGGTGGCACCTGTGGCTCAAAGGAGTAGGGCACCGGCCCCATATGCCAAAGGTGGTGGGTTCAAACCCAGCCCTGGTCAAAAACTGCAAAAAAAGAGAAAAGAACAAAAAAACTATAGCCCCACCTGCACTCATTACCAGCAAAATCCAAGTAGGAGCCAAGAATTTCACCTTTCCAAGGCTGTAACTAGGTTCTCCAGCATCCACTAAAGTTGGTATCTGAGAAGGACCTTGAGAATCTTATCCCCACTGACTGGTAATAAGCCCTCTTCCTCCGAGAGTGTCAGCGGAGATCACATGGAGAGCCAAAACTTCTGCTCCAATTCAACAGTAAGAGGAGCTTCTCTACCCCGTGGGAGTGGTTCAGAGGGATGTAAAGGCAGTCAAGATTTTCACCATTGCAGAGCAGCAACAGAACTATCCCCCCCCCCCTTTTTTTGCAGTTTTTAGCCAGGGCTGAGTTTGAACCCCCACCTCTGGCATATGGGGCCAGTGCCTACTCACTGAGCCACAGGCGCAGCCCACCACCCCCATAATAATGTCAGTGGACACAGAAACTCCCACCTTCATGTATCAACAATGAAGAGCCCCCATATGGATACATGTTGGGCATCAGTAAAGTCCACACTGTAAACCTACACTTCTACCTTTACCTGACAGTCCCTGGCAGCATTCCTGTCTTTTCCTGCCAGAGCAGTGTCAGAAGAAGCCAGCCAGAATAGACGCTTTGAATCAGATCAATAATCTCATAACATAATACAAAAATGTTGATAGTTTAATAGAAAAGCACTTATTACATCAAGAAAAAAGGCAGTCAATAGTTGCCAACACTGAAATGGCATGGATGTTAGAATTACCTGACAAAGAGATTAAAGCAGCCATGATAGGAACATTTCAATAGGCAATTATAAACATGCTTGAAACAGACGAAAAAACTAAAAGCCTCAGCAAAGACATACAAAGAAGAAGCAAGTAGAAATTTTAGAACTGAAAAATATAGTAACTGAAATAAGAAAGTTTGGTGATAAGCTCAGCAGTAGAATAGGAACTGATCAAAAATCAGTGAACTGGAAGATAGTACAATAGAAATTACCCAATCTGAACTGAAGAAGGGAAAACAAACCAACAAAAAATAAATAAAACCTCACAGACCTGTGGGACTATAACAAAAAAAGATGAATATT
>NW_003852501.1:695395-696431 GCF_000181295.1 Otolemur garnettii
AAAAAACAATTTAAATTTCAGTCGACTTCTCACCAATAATCTCAGAGGACAGAAGGATGTGGCATAACGTGTTTCAAACTAGCAATCCACAATCCCATACCTAGAGAAAAAATCCTTCAGGAATTAAAAGGAAATCAAGATTTTTTTTTTATTTTTGTAGAGACTGAGTCTCACTTTATTGCCCTCAGTAGAGTGCCGTGGTGTCACACAGCTCACAGCAACCTCCAATTCCTGGGCTTAGGTGATTCTCTTGCCTCAGCCTCCCAAGTAGCTGGGACAACAGACACCCACCACAACACCCAGCTTTTTTTTGCTGCAGTTTGGCCAGAGCTGGGTTTGAACCCACCACCCTCGGTATATGGGGCCAGAGCCCTACTCACTGAGCCACAGGTGCCCCACCCAGGAAATCAACATATTTTCAAAGGAAGCAAAACTAAAAAGACTTCCCACCAGAAGAGCTACCCTAAAAGAAAATCTAAAGGAAGTTCTCTAAAAATAAAGGAAAAGATCAAAGAAACCTTGGAACATCAGGAAGAAAAAAAGAAAATGGTAAGCAAAAATATAGGTAAATGTAAGAAGCCCTCTTTTTCTTCCAGAGTTTTCTTAAATTATTTAATGATTGGAGCAAAAATTATAGCAGTCTTTGGTATAGATCTAGATGTATGTAGTGAAAATATTTAAGACAATTATGAACAGGGAATAGTAACAGGATGACAGGTAAAATTTCCATACTTCACACAATCTGAAAATATTAGTAGTCTGTGATAAGTGATGTGCATATTATGTAATATCCACAACCACTAAAAATACTATAAAAAGCTATGTACTCAAAAATGCTACAAAGAAATCAAAATGAAATTCTAAAATGATACTTAAGTAACCTACAGGAATACAGGGACTAGAAAACAGAAATAACAAACACACAGTACAGGCATTAAAAAAAATAAAAACTTAAGCCCTAATATATCAGTAATTGCATAAAATGTAAATGGTCTAAATACAACAATTAAAATACAGAAATTTGTACAGTCAATTA
>NW_003852501.1:697368-698404 GCF_000181295.1 Otolemur garnettii
GGTCTGTGTCTGGCAGGAAGGGGTGCAGAACCCTGGGGTCTGATGGCACCCACAGCAGGAGAGTGGTTACCCTGTGTGGATTGAGTTCGGCAGACAGGGCCAGTCCCCAGCCCTTGATGGGTCTGTGAGCAGAGGCTTGATAGGCATGGACTACGACCTGAGAACATGGGCCTGGTCCCCTAATTCCAACAGAACCCTTGAGCAGTGACTTTGGGCGTGAACCAAGACCTGAGGGCTAGTGAGCAGAGGCTTACCAGGTGAGGACTGAGACCTGCGGGCAGAATGTGGTACCCTGACTCAAACAGAGCCTGTGAACAGAGACTTGCTAGGCAAAGGACTGAGACTGGAAGGCGGGGGCGTGTTCCCCTGACTCCAACTGGTCTGGCAAGCAGAGTCTAGTTGAGTGTGGACTGAGACTGGTTGGCAGCGTGTGGCCCCTGGCTCCAACTGGGCCTGTGACCAAAGAAGCAGACAACAGTGTGGACTGAGTCTGGTGGGTAGGGTATAGATTCCTGGCTCCAATTGCACTATTGGAGACCCTTGAATCCCTCTCTGTTGAGCAGGGTTTGCACTTGGTTGCAAACAATTAATTGGAACTGGTGTCTGGGGCTGTCCACTCAGGGACATTCTGAAGTTGACCTTCGAAGTTCTGTAGCAGAAAAGAACTGAAGGATGGGGACTAGGCACCCCAACTTTTTGTATCTCTTCACAGCTGAGATTTAAACCTAATACCATGGCTTCTTGGGATAGGGTAAAGGTTGGCTGATATCAAAACAGAGCTAGCTTGCGCTATCTCACCAAGTAGATCCTCAGAGTCTCGGGCCAAAACTCTGACAGGGGCCTTTGTAAGGTTGTAGCAGATAAGCCACAGTTACAAAACCTAGTGCTTTGGTAAGGGGCAATCTCTACTACTTGGGAATCCCAATTCAATCTCACCCTACCAGTTCTAATAACCAAACGGTGGAAAATAAACATGGTGCAGACCCAACAGAAGAACTCTGGCAACATGAATAACCAGGGTAGATCACCCCCTACC
>NW_003852501.1:700126-701967 GCF_000181295.1 Otolemur garnettii
CGCCACAACACCCGGCTATTTTTTGGTTGCAGCCGTCCGTCATTGTTGTTTGGCCGGTCGGGCTGGGGATTCGAACCCGTCACCTTAGGTGTACGTGGCTGGCGCCTTAGCAGGTTGAGCTATAGGCGCCTAGCCTAAAATTCTTTCAACAGCTGGCAAAAGAGCTAACCAGTGCATTTTACTGTATCCTAGTATTTTCTGATATTTGACTTCTGCAGTTTCACAAAATTCTTTAAGCATTTCAACGCGCACAGTGTATATATAGAAACAAGAATATATTTTAATAACAATATTTTCCACATCTATGGGCAACAAACCAGCAGCTGTTTGAATGGCGTTATGTATTATGTGCGCTGCACAACCAACACCAATAATGTTTTGATTAAGGTTTTTGTTTAATTTATAAAAAATATCATTTGTACCTCTTCTTGCTTTTCCTCCAAAATTTGCATTCATGTTGTCTGCACAATATGTAATTATTTTATGTTTTAAAATTTTTTTCCCAAAATATTAATAATGGAACTGAAAATTATTTCAGAAGTTTTGTTGGGCAAAGAAACAAAATCTAAAATTCTAATTTTTATTCCAGTTTCCAAATCAAAAAATCTAGTAATGGTTGGAAATAACTTTATATCCTTATAATTAGATACATCAGAATATATGGATATAAAATTAATTTTTTCTAGATTTTTGTTTAATTCCGAAAATGCATATGGATAAAGCACATTACACATAATTGCCTCGGATTTTGTTCTAGCACAGGCAAATTTTTTGTTGAATAACTTTTTGACAACTTGTGAAGTACAGTTCATAGATCTGAAGGAATGATTGTGATTAATAGCATGAAAAGACATAAGTCATTCTGCTAATGCTAATTTCTTTTCTTCGTCTCCATAAGTTGTTTTCCAAAAAAATTTCTATATTTTGGAGGAAGATGCAGCAGTATTTAAATATCTTTTATGTTTCTATGTCTCCAAGTGCTTTGAAATATCATTCTTCCTGTCTTGAGAAATAGAAAATTCACCATTACATTTCTTACATTTTACCATGTAATTGCTTTTGGTATTTTTAATAAAAGGAAATTCACTTCTTAGATCATCATTGAATTTGCATCCTCTTTTCTTACTCATTATGTTAAAAATCTAAAAAAGGATTTAAAATTATATTATAAATTATTATATACATATTGCTTAAAAACACAGTAAGTACGTAATTACATGAACATATTTTATTGTTAGTTTATAAATTAAATTAATTTGATTGTTATAAAGTAACTATATTTTAAAAATTATTTTAATTTTAATCCTATATTTCTTTCTAAATAATAACAATACTAACTTGCATTTTTTTTTCTCTGAATTTGCCGAAACGTAAGTCATAATGATACCAGAAAAGTGGCACCCCAGCCAGCTCAGCCGAGCAGGGCCTGGGGGATCTGCTATTTCTGTCTTGGTGGCAGCAGCCAGCAAAAAAAGTAGCTGGTTGGGGCAAGCGAGGGAGCTTTCTTCCCCCAGAGGCTCTAGTAGAGCGGGCTAGAGGACCTGTCAATCAAGGGAAAACTGGTGCCCATCCCTGATTGGTCCATTTTCAATCCTGCATAAAATGGACCAATCACAGCTAAGCTATTACACCTATATAAGGCCCTGAGCAGAGAGCCTGGGGGCAGATCATGGCAGATCATCGAAGATCATCACAGATTGTCGCAGACCTTCAGGGAAGATAGAGCAGAAGAACAAGACTTCAGCAGACCATCGCAGACCGTCCAGAGGAAGAAGCGAGAGCTGCGGCACTTCTAGTGCTGATCCTGCTCTACAAAGAGGCTTGGCTCTTTGTAGGAGTGG
>NW_003852501.1:706138-707224 GCF_000181295.1 Otolemur garnettii
AGGACTTCTAATAGTCAATTACATATTTTGGACATAATAAATCTTCATTGAATAATTGAATGAATTATTCAATATCAGCTACTGGCTAATTTGAATATTGATTTGAATATAAACATCAATTTTTTTTCCTTAAAAATTTTCTTTTGTAGTTAATTAGAAAAGGAAACTTGCCATTTTCATTTCTTGTCTTTTAATTATCTGAATAAGAATTTTATAAAACTTATTTCTCATAAATATTAAAATGTTGCTGTATGGTATTCGAAAACCTTGGATGTACACATTATAACCAAAATGTTCCTAAACGTGTTGTGAGAAATTTTCAAGAAATTGTTCACAAGCATTCTAAATATTGCTCGGAGGTGGCAATTGTGGCTCAGTGGGTAGGGTGCCGGCCCCATATACCGAGGGTGGCAGGTTCAAACCCAGCACCGGCCAAACTGCAACAAAAAAATAGCCAGGCGTTGTGGTGGGTGCCTGTGGTCCCAGCTACTCGGGAGGCTGAGGCAAGATAATAGCCTAAGCCCAGGAGTTGGAGGTTGCTGTGAGCTGTGATGCCACAATACTCTACCGAGGGTGATAAAGTGAGACTCTTGTCTCTAATAAATAAATAAATACTGCTTGGGAACTGTTCATAGAATTTATGCATCAAATGAAACAGAAGTATCATTGCTATTGATAGATTTCTAGAGGATAGTACACACCTGATTTAAGTGGGCCTCTTCCATATTTTCTTTCTGAAAGTGTTTCTTACTTGATAGATTCATTGATTTGTTCACTAAACTGTTTATATGACCAGACATCGGAAAATAAACCCATTCAGACTTTAAATTGAATTAAATGTAGATTGACCTATAGAACTCTAACACATTTAAATAATATATGGCCTGGCACAGTGGCTCACACCTGTTATCCCAGCACTCTGGGAGACCCCAGGCAGGTGCATTGCCTGAGCTCAGAAATTTGAGACCAGCCTAAGCCAAAGCGAGACCTCGTCTCTAAAAAACAATAGTCGGGTGTTGTGGCAGGTGCCTGTGGTCTCAGCTACTGGGGAGGCTGAGGCAAGAGAAATGCTTAAGCCCAAGAGTT
>NW_003852501.1:707730-708997 GCF_000181295.1 Otolemur garnettii
AAAAAAAAAAAAAAGAAAGAAAGAAAGGACAAACTTCAATTTTTAAAAATGGACAAAATGATGTTTAACTCTCTCTGGGATGTGGGATATCAAACTTGTACCTAAATCCTAATTCTAAATGAGCCTCTAAATTCTTCCTGTATTTAGAAAAGTCTGCATAAGACAGTTCCAGCTGGTTTTATGACTTGAAATCAGTCTCATTAACGTGGAGGATGGCTTCCCTTTGTCTTTTGGCCCATGCTGCCTGGCTGGTCTATGCTTTGGCACGTTAGTACCTGAAATGAGGAGTACAGAAGTGAAAGAACAAGCTCTGGTATCCTAAGCTCTGGTGTTCTACCTTCTAAGATTAGTAACAGTGCCAGCTGGTGTAAGCCACAAGTCTTTGGCTCAGGTCCTGGTAAGTATTAAGAGTTCCAAAGGAGGAAAGGTTACGATCCTTCTAAGTGTCTGGAAATGCCAAACAGCTAAACCAGCAATTCTGAACTTTTTTGGTCTTGGGATCCTTTTGCAACTTTTAAAACTTTGAAATGCCCCAAAGAGCTTATTATAAAGGGCTTATTATTTCAAAAAGATTATGTGGTTTTATCTATTAATATTTGCCATCTTGATTTAATTTTACTCACAGCGCCGAGATGCGTTTATTTACTCTGAAAGAAACAATAATAACTCATTACATGTTAACATAGATAATATGCTTTTTATACAAAATAATTCTTCCCCCAACAAAAAACATTAGTGAGAAGAATGGTATTGTTTTACATTTTTGCATGTCTCTATATGTCTGACTGAATAGAAGACATCTGGATTCTCATATCTGATTCTGCATTCAGCCTTTCCCAATATGGGTTTTAGTTGACGTGTATGAAGAAAATGCAGATAGACATGTAGTTGGGAAGGATTCAGTAACCTTTTCAAATAATTATAGATATTTTTCTTTTGAACCACAACTTGACAAATAGTAGATACTTAAAGATGTGCTGCATTTTAGAATTCTGAAATCATATTCAATGAATTTCTCCTTCTTCATTACTTTAAAATTCACGGATGAATGTTGATGAATATTTACCCATGAATGCTTTTGTCCCAACATGTATTGGTAATTTGGAAAAAGGATTGGTTCACAATGTTATGTAGCTTTTTCCAATGTGGGCACATTTCGTTATGAAATTTTTTTTAATGCCAGGTATGGTGGCTCATACCTGTAATCCTAGCACTCTGAGAGACCGAGGCAGGTGGATTGCTTGAACACAGGAGTTCAAGACAAGCC
>NW_003852501.1:710558-711632 GCF_000181295.1 Otolemur garnettii
AAGAAAACATGCCTTGAGCCAACCAAAATAACTTGCTCCTAGTCCTGGCTAGTGAGTGACAAGTTGGATTTCAGAACCGCACTTGCTGACTTCACGTACAGAATTTTCCCCATGGTGCCACATTTTCTCTTTGCCCTGACAGGGAATAAAGATCTCTTCTCTTTTTCCTCTTTAGTAGGTCTGTAACCTGTCATCTGTTGATCCTTACCACAACAGCCAGCTTAGGCTAAACTTTACAGGAACTCTAATGTAGGAGACAGGATGAGGGACTCCAAAAAACTGACCCATAAATATTGTTGAACATTTAAGAGATTTCTCCAAAGGAAATGAAGTGCATTACAAAAATTGCCACTATAAAGATAGTAAATAGTAAGCAGGGGGCCTCTCAGCAGACTGCTCAGTGCTAATTGATACAGGCTACGCCAGCACCCTTTGTTCCTAGAACACCCCAGGCATCAGAGCCACCCCCATCAACCCAGACCTTTCACACTGTGACTGCTACGTAAGAAAGAAACAAACTTCTTTGTTCTTTAAGTCACTTCACTGTTTTTGTTGCAATAGCTTAATTTTACATTGATTATACTTTCCTTTCTTGAAGATTGTAGCTCCACTCCAGATCTATTATTCCTCTATCCAATCTTAATCCAGTCATAATTCTTCATAATTTCCACCAAGATGATTCTTCCAACTCTCCTATATTTCATTGCAACTGCTTTTGTCAAGGTCACCTTGGATTTCCATGTTGCTAAACAGAACAGTCATTTTCTTGTCCTCATTTTGCTGAACCTATCCGCAGTATTTGGCACAGATGATCAGTCTCTTTGAAATACTTTCTGCCCTTGGTGTCTGGATCGCTGGCGTTCCTTGCACCTTTCTACCTCTCCTTAGTTTTCTTTGTTGGTTTCTCCACATCTCCCCGACCAAAACTCAGTGTTTAGACCACTTCCATCTTCTAAATGCACTCATGCCCGTGGCAATCTCATCCAGTCTCTTCATTTTACATACTATCCACACACTCATGATGTCCACATTTGTATCTCCAGTTCTCACCCTTCTTTTCCCAGAACTCTACAC
>NW_003852501.1:712645-717177 GCF_000181295.1 Otolemur garnettii
CCACTCACGTGTATGACAGGCATTTCAAGTCTGCTGTGCCTAAGCCCTGACTCCTGGTTTTCCTCCCCAAGTCTTCTCTTCCTGAAAGCAAACATCAGCTTTATTTTTCCAGTTGCTCACCTTCTGTGCTTTCCTGCACATCCAATCCATCAGCAAATTCTATTAGATTTTCTCTCTAGAATCCAATCACTTCTCAACTTACATTAATGCTACTATCGTCCAAACCATCAGCATGGCTCACCTGAATTCCTGCAACAGCCTCCCAGCTGGCCTCCCTGCTCCACTGCTTTTAATAGAGCCACTTTGGCTTGATCCCAGCAACCAAAGTAGCTCTATTAAAACATAAACTAGATTGTGCCACTCCTCTGCTTTTTAGCCAGTGTGATAGCTGAAGTTCTTCAAAATAACCTTCAGAGCCATGGCTCTAGATTTGATAATTGCTATGACTTCTGCCATTCCTTCCCCTTGCTTATTACACTCCAAAGACACCAGCCTCCACATTATGTCTGCAGCACACCAGGCATGTTTCTGCCTTAGGCTTTTTGCAATTACTATTCCTTCAACCCAGAATGGCTCTTCTAGAGCACGCCGCCTGACTCACTCCCTCATCTTTCCAAGTCTTTATTCAAATGTCCCTTCTCATGAAACCTCCTCTGCTTTGGCACCCCTCATCTGAAATTGCATCCTCCTACTCATTTATATTTCTCCTTAGCACTTACCATTATACAAGATGTGTATATTATATAGCTGACTTATACAGATGGTGCCTCATAATGTTTTCAAGGTTCATCTATGGTGTAGCATTTATGAGCATTTTCATCCTTTATATAATCTGCCATATGAATCTACCATGATTGGTTTACCCATTCACTTGTTGATGGATATTTAGGTTGTTTCTACATTTTGACTATTGGAAATAATGCTGCTATGAACATTTGTGCACAAGTAACTATGTGAACCCCTATTTTCTATTGTTTTAGGTGTATGACTAGGAGTGGAATTGCTGTAGCATATATGACCACAAAGGCATGCATACACATGCACACACGCGCACACACACAATCCAAGTGACATGAGTTTAAAGCGAAATATAAGAAGAGAGAAAAAAATGAGAGAGAGGTGTGGTGAGAAACAGCACCGAAAGTACGTTGGCAATAATCACCTGCACTTCCAATGAGCCAGAGCTGGGTCCTTGAGCCTTTTTGTAGGCAATTGGTTAGTTACATAATTTTATGTTAAGATCCATAAAGAGGACAGTGTTCAAAGCCTTTGTTCTTGATGTTAAGATCAGGCAAGAATTTCTTCTAGGGATTTTTATAAAGACACTGTGTGACACATTGAAGAACACTTTTCGCAATTGGGAATATAGCATTAGTACTCCCAATTCAAGATCAATTCCATTGAAAAGATAAACAAAGTTCATGGAGTTGGGTAGAATAATACATAAATAATCCAAGCACCTAGCCCAATGAAGAAATATATTTGGGAATCTGGATTAGTAGTTGAACTGTACATAATCTTTTAATTCATGGACCTAGAACATTATTTATCTCTCATTTGAGCTTTTGATACATTTTGAAAGATGGCAAGCTGGAGATATAACTGTCGGTCCTACTTAGAGAAGCTTCCTCAATGTTGCCAGTTAAGTAACAACTCCATCTGTAGACCCTAAGTAGACTCTGTGCCTTAATATTAGGGAGACACCTCATTTTTCCTTATAACACTGTTACAGTTTGCTCTATAAAATAGAGAAACAGGAACCTCATGTCCTAGATGGACAAATTAAGCGGGGGTCAAATTCCACAAAGGCTGTTAGTGTTTATCAGACTGTGCGGAGTAGTAACGAGAAGTTTGTCATCCCACTCGGGCCCCTGTTCTGAGCTCTCCCCCTGCCTATTAGTATTGTCTCCAAAGACAAGCAAAGGAAACATGTAAGTGAAAGGGGAACCCGAAGAGTTGTCCCCAGGTTCTCCCAGCCACCCTCTGCTCATTTTTGACAGTGTGACCGAATCACAGGTGTGATAATAAATGTAGTATTACAAAAGTTTCAGCAGTACAATTGTTTTCATGTATAAAGACCTTGAGTAGTTCTTTGGCTTACAAGCCTTCTTCATCTCCACCCTTCCTCCACATCTTTACATCCATAGCAACTCAGGAGATTCACTGAACTACCTGCCATAAATGGCATCACAGTTGAAGCTCATGGCACCAGGGCCAGCACACATGTTGTCTCCGTTCTTTGTCCCTCACTCAGTGACTGCTGCCTACTTGACTTCTAGCATTCAACATGAGGGTCAACTCTTTTTGGCAGCCTTTTCCAACTGCCTTCCCTCCCTCTCATCTTGCTCCACCCTCAGCCTGGATGAAGCCGATGTTGCTGGGCTGTGGATGCCTTTCAGAGCAGCGTCACAGTATACTGAAGTCAGTGGGATATTTAAGCTCTTTTCCACTCTGGACTTGAGCTCATGGAAGGCAAGGTCTATGCCTTTTACTTTTAGTGCTTAACTCAGTGCCAGGAAGCTAGTAGGAAATTAAGTGTTGAATGAATGAATGAATGAATGGAGAAATTTAACTGCAAAACAGCTATCAACTGAGTACTGGCTTTGTTCTAGGAGCTGTGGGTCTAGGCCGCTGGGGATCCAATGACAAGCAAAAATCAACATGACATCACAGCTCCTATGGATTTCTCTGTATTTGGAGAGCAGAAATTAAATATCAACACTGGTGGCCAGGCATGGTGGCTCACTCATATAATCCTAGCACTCTGGGAGGACAAGGAGGGTGGACTGCCTGAGCTAACAATTTCGAGACCAGCCTGAGCAAAAGAGAGACTCAATCTCTATTAAAAATAGAAAAACTGAGGCAAGAGAATTACTTGACCCCAAGAGTTTGAGGTTGCTGTGAGCTGTGACACCATGGCACTCTACCCAGGACAATAGCCTGAGACTGTCAAAAAATAAACAAACAAATAAAAATCCACACTGGTGAGTAAATAACTAAAACTGAAATGTGTGCTTTGCAGATGAGGAGTGTGGCAGGAGAGCAGTTTAAAAAGACCATGACCTAGACTGTTCTTATTCACCTTGATTTCTGATTTGCATTTGTTTCTCTGTTTGGATTTTAGATGAAAGTGATGTAAGTATATGCTTTAGACTAGATGGGAACAATTCAGGTGAGTGGGAGAAATTAAAAAACAATAAAAGGAGGGAAAATGATTAAATACAGAGTGTACTTTTTTTTGAGAGAGAGAGTCTCACTTCGTTGCTCAGGCTAGAGCACCAAAGCATCAGCATAGCTCACAGCAACCTTAAACTCTTGGGCTCAAGCGATCCTCTTGCCTCAGCCTCCCAAGTAACTGGGACTACAGGTGCCCACCACCACCCCTGCCCATTGTTTTTTCTATTATTTGCAAAGACAGTGTCTCACTCTTGCTCAGGCTGGTCTCAACCTCCTGAGTTCAAAGAGTCCTGCTGCCTTGGTCTCCCAGAGTGCTAAGATTACAGGTAAGAGCCACCATGCCTGACCTCAGAGTACCCTTCTTGAGAGGATATAAAGGATCCTACGACTCTCATGGAAGAACTACTATAGCTTGGGTAAGAGAAGGAACACTTCTTCCAAAAACACAAGAGAGAAATTTGAGAGAGTAGACATAGAATGAGCTAGGTGGTTAAGTTTTGTAGCAGTAAAAGGAATGAAGTCCTATCTGAAAGCTTGGATTGTCTCTGAAAGAGAAAAGTAAAAGTTATCTACCAGAAACCAGGCAGAAGCTGAGATACTTAAAGGGATTTGAAGGGTTTCAAGTAGTCATTACAGCACACAGGAGAGTATGTTAACAGAGAAATCTAGCAGGATGGCTGGGCTATGTTAAGCAGAACCCATCTGGCCAGCTGCAATGACTTAACCCGTAATCCCAGCACTTTGGGATCCTCCCAAGGTGGGAGGATCACCTGAGGCCAGGAGTTTGAGACTAACCTGAGCAACACAGAGAGACCCTTCATTTCTGCAAGAAAAAAAAAAAATAGAAGAGTTTGTTTACAAAGAGGAACCCCTCAGAGGTTGGTGATGGTGACTAAATACTGACAGCAATCTGTCTATTGTGTAATTTTTCTTTAGCAAGCTTGGAGGCTCAGTGGCAACCACAGGGAGGGCACATGGTTGTGTTCATGGAGGGTTGGGATTTTGCCAGTGACAATGAGGAAGTGGAAGTGGGTCAAGGGAATTCACAGTATTTGATAAGAATGTGATTGAAATAGAAGAGTCCAAGAGGAGAAGCCTGATAGACTGGAAGGAGTGAAAGGGGGTGGTGTCAGTGGACTGAAGGACCCAAGAAGATTCAAGAATAACTAACTGTAGGCTGCATGGTTGAACGGGAGGCTGGAAGGAAAGATAGGAGCACAGCTGGGGGAGCGGGGTGGCCGACCTACCTCTGCTCCAAACCTATCTTCGCCAAACACTGTACTTCTTCAACACTGTTTAAGATATGACAGTGATTTGGCTCGGCAACTGTGGCTCAAGTGGCTAAGGCGCCAGCC
>NW_003852501.1:717430-719044 GCF_000181295.1 Otolemur garnettii
AAAAAAAAAAAAAAGATACGACAGTGATGATTATCAGGTATAAGCAGAAGCAGCATGAAAGCAAGGCAGTGAGAGCCAGGACACATAACTCAGTAGTCCTGTTAGCATCTCCGTTCCTCCTCTGTCAGCCTTTATCAGCACAGGCTCCAGACCACGGTACACATCCCACCCACTCCAAGGTTCACCTTCCCAGTGTGGCAGCCTGGCTAGGTCTGTGAGGAGGGAGGACACAGTTAAAAATCAAAACCCTTACATTCCCTGTCGTGGAGAGAGATGATTTCAGGTGATAAGATTGTCATGCAAGTGGATGGCCGAAGTGGAGAGAAGGCTAGTGGAGACGAGGAAGCCCGAGAGTTCTAGAGGGTCCTCCACGGAGGATGCCAGCTCCCTTGACAGAGAAGGCTGTGAGCCAAGCACCAAAGTCTTCGTTGAAAGATGGAGTGTAACCTGAAGACGAATGTATCACAGTGACTAGGGGAGGGAGAAGACAGCTGGTCAGAAGGCATGACCATGCATGGGGAGAATTTTTTGTAGGCCATGCAGAGTAGTGGTCTGGAAGAACTGTGGAAGGCAGACACAAAACCTAGTGCTGGTCCTGAGCTAAGAGGGTGTGACAGCAAAAGCAGCACTGAATCAAGAGGAAGCGATAAATTAGAAGGATCCTTTCCTATTCCATGCCAATGGGGTGTGTCAGCCCAAAGATGTGACTTTCCAATGTGTCCAACACATGCTCTGGGCTAGCTGTGACCTTGGCTGGGCAAGTGCTGACCTCAGGAAGAGTCATATTCCAGTTAGGACAGACAGATGAGGGATGGAAGAGAGAGGCTGATTATGGTACAATAGAATAAATAAGTGAACATTCACTCATTTAAGAGAAAACTGAGGTTAGCTGCCTTTAAGGTTGTGTTCACTACTTGATTGAAAGCTTCTTGATGGTGAGAACCGGGTGTCTTGTTCACCATTGTACCCCCAGAGCCCAGCACTATGCCTAGCAGATAGCAGGTTCTGAAAATGTCTTTGTTAAAAATGGGAGCAAATTTTCTGTTTCTCTAATTTTAGTAAGGAAGGGAAATGAACGGGAAAATTCACTAAAAATTCACTTAAACCTCCATCAGTGAAAATAAGGCGGATCCAGAGCACACGGTAAACTGAACGTCAAGAGAAGCTTTGCAAAGTGCCCTTGTCCCTTGACTTCTCGGGTTGTTGTTCCAGAAATGCAATGTGGTCTGGGATGTCTCCTCCACAGGTGAGTTTTCAAGTACTATTCTGGAAGCTGGGCAGTAGCTAAAATAGGGGAGAGAAAAACAAAGAGGGAAAGGAGAGAGAAAGAGGGAGAGGGGAGAGAGAGGGGGGGGAGAAAAAGAGAGAGAGAGCGGTGTTACAAGAGGATATAGCCAGTATTCACCTGAATTCAGAGGGTAGGAATTCAGGTTCCAGTTATTTTTAGTCTGTGTTTCACACGAAGGATCAATGGTTAGATAAGCTAAGGGAGGTATATTCCTCCCAAGGAATGCACTAGAAGTCATATGGCCACAGACAGGGATGTGTGATCCTTTCATAGGAAAAGGGGTAATGAATATCTGGGAATAACAATATATCACAAAATGTTAGTTC
>NW_003852501.1:719536-724504 GCF_000181295.1 Otolemur garnettii
TCTTGCCTCAGCCTCCCAAGTAGCTGGGACTATGGCACCCGCCGCAATAGCTGGCTGTTTTTTGGTTGTAGTTGTCCTTGTTGTTTGGTGGCCTGGGCTGCATTCGAACCCACTAGCTCCAGTTTATGTGGCTGGCGCCTTAGCCGCTTGAGCTACAGGCGTTGAGCCATATTAAACCCATATCCCAACCAGATAGAGTTGGGATATGGTAGAGACTTTTTAGAGAAAGCCCAGACTTATTTAAAAAGAAGGAGAAGGTAGAAGGAGAGAAAGGAAGGAAGGGAGGGAGGGAAACTTCATTTTTGTTGAACATCTGAGTTGCAGTGTGAGTTAAATTTGTGATTGGGATGCAATACACACTATAGAACACCAGGTAAAATCACAAGGTTAATTTCTGAGTTACATGAAGCTTCAAGTATCAGACACAGGGACAGGCTGAGAGGAAAGAGGAAAAAGCATCAGGATGAGTCCAAACCAGAGGTGTGGGGCGTCAGAGAAGAATGCGGCACATCCCATCAGTACAGGGTCACCCAGGGCAGGGAGGGGAGAAGGGACAGACCCAGCTATGGTGGCCTTCCTCTTCCAAATCAATCACATGAGAATGGGCTACAGGTGAAGGAAAGAGAAATTAGGTAGCATGACCTTAACTGCGTCATTCCTTCCTGTAACCTAACTGTATTAGTTACGTAATTTTTAGAAAAATAAAAGAGGGCCTGCTTCCTAATTCATTCCTAGGAATATTCTCAGCCTTCCTGTAAATTACTTTCTGGTAAAAAAGCTGACTCACTAAGATTATAATAGATACATAGAAGAAGTATAGAAAAAAATTAAACAGACAGGTTGTCCTTAAAATAAGGGTGAACTGAAGCAGGAAGACATAGGCAGTTTGGGGGAAATTCCAGCATCCTCCAGGTTGAAAGTGAGATATTTTGTGCAAATGGGAAGGAGGAGGAGGGCGCACTCCTGGTAGACTCCTTGAATTGGGCAGGGGAGGGACCCCTATGCCAGGGGACCCATCCTTCAGCTGGAAATCTGGATCAACTGTGGAGAGGATGTAGCCACAAGAAGCTCTCTCAGGTGCTAATGCTGCAGTGACCTCTGGTATACCCTGTTCCACTGTTTCCTGCAGGGGGAATTGGAAACGTGGATTCTCTAATTAGAGTAAGTCATAACTGAGTGAACTGATTTGCTCTTTCCTTATACGATTCATAAACATCAGCTTGGTAACTTTCTTTTATAACCATTGGTACTTCATGAGAGCCATGCCACCTTTTACAAAGAGTATAAAGTTTTCAGGAAAAATCATTTTTACTTTTGTTTAAATACATGGAAATTATGGATGTTCTTCAGATTACAATAGGGTTACATACCATAATCCCATCATAAGTTGGGGGCTTAGTGAATATGTGTTGCTTTTATACCATCTTAAAGTTGAAAACTCATTGTTGGCCGTCCTAAGTGGGGGACATCTGCATTTTGTTACACTAGTATAGAAGACGGCAGCTTTCATTCAAGTATTCATTTCTAGAGCACTTATGTATTAGTCACCTTTCTGGGTACCAGGGATACTGTGATCAAAGACACCGTCCTTGACCTCAGTGCTTCTCTGGGCAGATGCTCCTCCTTCATCATGCCTTTATGGAAGCCTGGACTTAGGCAACTGAAACTCTCCAAAGTTCACTTAAGACAAGGCTGTAACAGATAATCAGACTTTATTGAAAGCTTTGGGATAGTGAAATGGCAACGTCAAACTGGCCATTAAATGTGACTTCTGAATGGCATCAGTTGTCCCCCTCATCTTCCCATCCCTCTTATTTCCCAATTTCCTACTATGTTTTAGGAAGGCCTTAACAGGAATGCCTGTGACCAGGAACACCACCACCCCAGAGCCCAGGGTGCCCAAGTCCTCTAGGGCCCAGTGAGAGCAAGAACTGGCTTCCTCTGGCCCCAGCCTGAGTAAGGGGAGCCTCCCCAGAAACAGAATCTTCAGAGACTCAGCTCCACCCACAGGATGGCACCTTTTCATAGTAAGCAAAGAAGCTTAGCTCCGCATTTTCTTCATCTTTTCTTTCCAATGCTGAATTGCATCTTGACTTTTTGTTTCTCCAAGACCACGTTGCATTTTTCCTTTTTGGCTTTTTATAAAAGTCAGATTTGTGGAGTATTAATATACAGGTAGTAAAAGTCACTCTTTCTAGTGTACAGTTTTATGAGTTTTAACAAGTACATAGACATGTTACCACCATCAAAATCAAGATATAAAACCATTCCATCACCCTGCAAAAAATCCCCTGTATCAACATGTGGTTAACCCTTCCTGACACTCTCAACTCTAGGAAAACACTGACCTGTTTTCTGTATCCAGAGTTTTGTTTACTCTAATAGTAGTTCTCAACCTGTGGGTCAAGACCCACAGGAACTGTATTAAAGAGCCCCAGCATTAGGAAGGTTGAGAACCGCTGGTCTAGAATGTCACATAAATGGAATCGTACAGCATGTGGCCTTTTATATGTTATGTCATTCACTTAGCATAATACAACTGAGATTCATCCATGTTGCCGAGTGTGTCAGAAGTGTGTTCCTTTACGCTGAAGTTTTCCATCATGTGAATGTACCATAGCTGATTTATCCATCTACCAGTTAAAGAACATTTGGATTATTTCCAGTTTTTGATGATTGCATACCCGTCTTTGTGTGAACATAAACATTCCTTTCTCTTGAGTCAATATCCAGGAATAGGATCACTAGGATGTATGATAAGTGCATGCTTAACATTACATAAAACAGCAAATTGTTTTTCAAGAAGTTGCATCTCTTTGAACTACCCAATATGATCTGTAAAGAAAAGGAAGGAAGGGAGGGAGAGAAAGAAAGAGGGCAATGCCTGTGGCTCAAAGGAGTAGGGTGCCGGCCCCATATGCTGGAGGTAGTGGGTTCAAACCCAGCCCCTGCGAAAAGCTGCAAAAAAAAAAAGGACAAGGTGGCTGCAGTCCCACTAATAATGTATGAGGGTTCTAACTGCATATCCTCGCCAGCACTTAATATTGCTCAGATTTTGCAATTTTTTTTCTTATTCATTTTAATGGATGTGCAGAGGTATGTCAGTGTGGTTTAAAGTTTCACGTTTCTGGCTTGGTGCCTGTAGTTCAGCAGCCAGGGCGCCAGCCAGATATACCAGGGCTGGCGGGTTTGAATCCAGCCCAGACCTGCCAGACAACAGTGACAACTACAACCAAAAAATAGCCGGGTGTTGTGGTGGGCGCCTGTAGTCCCAGCTATTTGGGAGGCTGAGGCAAGAGAATTGCTTGAGCCCAAGAGTTTGAGGTTGCTATGAGCTGTGACATCACAGCACTCTACCCAGGGTGACATAATGAGACTCTGTCTCAAAAAAAAAAAGTTCACATTTCTAATAACTGTGTTTTCATGTGTTTATTTGCCATCATATTTCTTTTTTGTAAAATGTCTGGTTTTGCCCAGTTTTTTGTTTTGTTTTGTTTTTTGTTTTTGAGACAGAGTCTCACTATGTCTCCCTGGGTAGAGTGCTGTGGCATTACAGCTCATAGCAACCTCAAACTCTTGGGCTTAAGCAATTCTCTTGCCTCAGCCTCCCAAGTAGTTGGGACTACAGGCACCCACCACAATGCCCGGCTATTTTTTGGTTGTAGTTGTCTTTGTTGTTTGAATGGATTCAAACCCGCCAGCTCTTGTGTATGTGGTTGACTCCCTAGCCGCTGAGCTACCAGTGCAGAGCCTTGCCCAGTTATTTATCAAGTTATTTGGTTTATTATTGAGTGTTGAGGATTCTTTACAATACATATTGTATACTCAAAGTCAATATATTCTCCCAGACTACAGCATGACTTCATTTCCTTAAATAGAATCTTGGTCAACTGAGGCTAATAACAAAATAACATAGGCAAGGGCTGGGAAGTTCAAGTTCGCGATCAAATTTGATTACTACTGAGGGGCTTCACCCAGGCTTGCAGATGACTGCCTTCTCACTGTGTCCTCACTGGGCAGAGATAGGGTGAGCAAGCTCTGTGATCCCTTCTTGTAAAAGCACTAATCTCATCATTAGGACCCCAGCCTCAATACCTCATCTAAACCTGATTACTTTCCAAAGCTTCATCTCCAAATACCATCATATTGGGGGTTAGGGCACCAACATATGAGTAGTGAGTGAGTAGGAGGTGGGACACAATTGAGCACATGGGCTTCTCAAAGATATAAGTTTTTAATTTTTAATGAAGCCCAAATTACCAATTTTTATTTTATAGATCTTGCTTTTGGTGTCAAAACTAAGAAACCTATATCTAACTAAAAATCACAAAGATTTTCTTTTATATTTTCTTCTAAAAATTTTATACTCTTAGATGTTTTTATTTACTTCTACAATCCATTTTCAGTTAATTTTTATATATGATGCCAAATATAAAAGGCTTTTTCTTTACATTTGTATGTCAAATTTTCCTAGTACCATTTGTTAAATAGACAATTTTTTCATTGAATTACTTTTGCATGCTTCAAAAATTAACCAAACATAAATATGTGGGGCTAGTTCTGGTTTCTCTATTCTGTTCATCTGATTTTACCAATAGCATGTTCTCCTGATCATTGTGGCTTGATTCTAAGTCTTGAAATCCTCCTAATTTTTCTCTTTAAAAATTGTTTTAATTATTCTAGTCCTTTGCTTTTCCTTGTAAATTTTAGAATAAACCTATCAATTTCCACTAAAAAATTAACCCTTCTGTTATTTTGATTGGGATTGCATTGCATCTACATAAACTATCCTTGGTTGGTTCATGCTGACTCAAGCTACAGAAAGAATGACTTCACTGTGAACAGAGTCATTCATGGAAATAAAAATAAAAGATAAAGGCGCATAGATTTATACAAGCAGGTGGCTTGTGAATGAGTGGTTTAGAAGAATCTGGGTGTGGTACACAGATGACGAATATTCAAAGTGCA
>NW_003852501.1:725131-726607 GCF_000181295.1 Otolemur garnettii
AAAAAAAAAAAAGAAAGAAAGAAAGAAAGAAAGAAAAGAAAAGAAACAGACACACGCACAAAATCAAAAGACCCAGTCGCTGGTCGCTTTGATTTTGGGCGCCTGCGCCAACTCAGGCAGCGATTGGCTGCGCTGCGGGACGCACGTCACTTCCCGCTGCGGCCGGGCTCGGCCTCTCGCGCGCGCAATGAGCGCCAGCGCGGAGGCTCGCGGGCCACGGCCGGGAGTCGGAGTCGGAGTCGTGGTGACCAGCAGCAGTCATCCTCGTTGTGTCCTCCTAGGGAAGAGGAAAGGGGCGATTGGAGCTGGACGTTTCCAACTTCCCGGGGGCCATTTGGAGTTTGGGTGAGCAGCCGCCTAGCGGTCGACACGAGAATAGCGGACAGCGCACGACCGAGACGAGCTCGCAGCGTGCGTACCTCTGTGCGCCGTGCGTGCCGCTCTGCGTACGCACATCGCGCAGCCGCTGCGTGCCGCTCTGCGTACGCACATCGCGCAGCCGCTGCATCGTTCTCGAGTTATCCATCTGTTCTCTCTGCCCATTAGGCTCGGGCGAGGACGGGGTAGCTGTGCTGGGCCGGGAAGGCTGTTCTGGGTCCCAGGTGGGCTCCCCCAGCTCAGAGTTGTCAGCTTCGCCCCTACTCAGTCGCTGCCGGAATGGGCGCGTGACGTGTGTTTACACCTAGAGAAGGAAAGTGCGCGTTTATACATCTGGAGCCGCCCAGCGTCGGCAGTCAAGACGTTTGCAGGGTTTCCTCGTGATTTAGACGTACGCAGATAAATTTGGGCCGCGTAATTTTCGTTGCATGGTGACGAAACACATGGACTAATGAAAGTCTTTGGGCCTCAAGTTTCATCGTCTTTAAAATGGGAACGTTCGATGAAATACTCTTAAGGTCCCTTTCTGCCTTGGCACGGTACCACTTGATAATGTATCGCACAACCAAGGGAGTCGGACAGTTAATCAGTTCTGTAAAAGAGAAGAAAGCCTGGGATGGTGCTAAAAAGTGGATTCTGAAGTGAAAATAAGGTTAACGTCAACAACAGATAAACAGCATCTAAAAAATGTCAGACCCAGTGCTTCCCTGCCCCCTTGGTATAAAAAATATCAAGGTGTACACATAAGAGAGAAACTAGTGAATTCTCATGTACCTTTCACAGACCTTGTTTTGGTTCTTGTCTTTACTGCCTCGCCTTCTCCTACCTCACACACCTGGTTTTCTAGACTATTTTAGAGGAAATCTCAGACATTTTCTTGTTATCCCTAGAGTTATGTATGTTTTTCTTAATAGACTTAAAAAGAATCCATAATACCGTTTTCTCATTTCACGGAACAATTCTTTATTATTATCTGATTCCCAGTCTGTGTAGTGTTTTTACTCAGCTCTGTTAAGTATTCTTTTTTATTGTTTTGTTCCAATTGGGATAAAGGAAGGTACTTAACTGCGTTTGGTTGATAAGTTTTTTTTAGATCCT
>NW_003852501.1:726822-727236 GCF_000181295.1 Otolemur garnettii
AAAAAAAATTAATAAGTTTATCATTTTCAGATAATTAAGGTAAACTATCAGTTAATAAATAATAAAATGTCTAGATTGAGAACCAAATTGCCCAACCACACACACATTGTACTTTGTTGAATGTTGATGGGCTTTAGGCAAATTTAGATCACAAACTAAGGTAATTGAAATGTACAATTAACCTTAACATACAACACAGCTGCCTTAACAATAACACAAAGTATTGAAGTCTTGACTCTGGTATCAATGATCTTAGCCATCATTGAACTTTGATGAACTTAGTTACTAAGTCCTATTAAGTCATAAGTCTTCTAAGCTCTTCACATGTATGCTTTCACCTAATGTTTATGTAACTAGTATACTGAGTGGGCTAAATTTGATGGAGGAATGAACAGAGAATGGCTTCATTTTCTC
>NW_003852501.1:728270-733889 GCF_000181295.1 Otolemur garnettii
GGGAGCAGAGTTAGTCCCTCATAAGAAAAAAGGGAAACGTTCCTTCCTACTAGTGTAGAAACTCAGAACTTCCTCCCTCTCAGAGATTTCCTATCTTATGTAGTCTAGTGGGATGAGGTCACAGGACTAGCCTGGCCTTCCATAGCAAACCCCTGAACTCAAATGACATCTGTTAGTTCTTTTGCTGTGCTCTTGACAATTTAAAGGTGCTTATTACCTGCTTATTGTCTTCAATTTTGAGGCTTAAACTGAAATTCTGAGACTATTGGAAAAGACAGTGCACTTGACACACTTAAAAGGAACCCATGAGAAATTAGTATTACTCTTTTTTGGCTTATCCAGGGCAGAAGATAATGGACTTGAGTTCAAACCAAGGTCTAGGTGACTCAAAAGCCTGTGTTCCTAATACACTAAACTGCCTCCTGGAGTCATAACAGTCTCCAGGTCTGAGAATTAGTGCCAAATTGGCTAAATGTTAATTTTTTTAATTCAATGTGAAATCCTTTTGGGCTACAGGTAACTAGATTCAGAAAATACAGAATGTCAAAGGTTGTTGATTTATTGTTTGAAAGTGGGAACCAATTACAATTCTTCTTACTTTACATGAAAATTTTCTAGCAAAAAAAAAAAAAAAACTTCATGGTAAAAAAGAAATTAATACAAAATAAAATTGAATACAATGGTATGTTTCTGTTTTTCTGTTTTCCAGTGAGAGTTGGGAAGAATGTGCTCAAAGGGAAACCTTGGAAGAAGCTGCTCTTTACCTGAAAAATGTTCGCTTTGCCTCAGTTGTGAATTCTTTTGTTGAGAAAGAGAATTACCATTATGTCACTATATTAATGAAAGGAGAGGTGGACATGACTCATGATTCAGAACCAAAGAATGTAGAACCTGAAAAAAATGAAAGTAAGAGAATTATGTGTAATTTGCATTTTTCTTGAAGAGAAAATGGTCTAAAGTATTACATTATGTTGCCATATGAAGAGAATGCTATGATCTGAATATTTGTATTCCTCCCAAGTTCATACTGAAATCCTGACCTCAAGGTGATGGTTTTAGGTGGTGGGGCCTTTGCAGGGTGCTTAGGTCATGAAGTAATGAATGAGATTAGTGCCCTTATAAAAGAAACCCCAGAGAAAGCCCTTACCCCTTCCACAACGTAAGAGTACAGAGAGAAGATGGCCACCCATGAACCAGGAAGTGGGCCCTCCCCAGATGCTGAATCTGCTAGTGTTTGCTTCTTGGACTTTGAACCTCCAGAACTGAGATAAATTAATTTCTGTTGTTTATAAGGCATCTAGTCTGTTATAGCAGCCCTAATGGACTGAGATATGTAAATATGGAGATGTACGCTCGGCACCCATAGCACAGTGGTTATAGCACCAGCCATATACACCCAGGCTGGTGGGTTTGAATCTGACCTGGGCCTGCTGACGAAGAATCTTTTCGTTCAACAAATACTTTTTGAGCGCTGTCTGCCAGTCACTGTTCTAGGTGCTAAAGAAACAGTAGTATGTGGAACAAAGTCCCTGCCCTCCTGGACTTTACCTGTTATTAGGAGGAGAAACAACAAAGTAGCAAATAATTTATAATAGTAGCAATAACAATGAGAAAGAATAATAAAGCTATATAAGGACAGCAATGCAGCGGTGCTATCTCAGGGGGGTCAGGAAGGGACTTTAGAAAGGGACATAATGCTCTCTGACCTGGAGGAAGTGTTATTTGTAGAATGCAAAAATCACGTTTTTATAGATTGATTTGAATGAGCAAACAGAAGGGCATGTTGGCACCCAAAGGCCTGTTGAGTCATACAAGATTTTGATAAAGTAGATAACTGCTTGAATCATTTAAAATGAACTAGCAAGGAACCACCCATGAAGTGTCCAAAGGCTTTCAGTTGTCCTGGGATACAACTAAAATCATTCATGCCTCAAGAACTGGAAGTCAGGAGACGTAAGTAAAAAATGGATAGGATAAATTTGGGGAGTTTTCTAAAAGTCTGCTACATCTCACATCCCTGATTATCTTAGATAAAATGAAAAGTAGGAAAGGGAGAGCCCACTACAATAGTAATGGAAACAAAAATCATTAGCAGCAAGGCGCGGTGGGTCACTCCTGTAATCTCAGCACTCTGGGAGGCCGAGGCGGCAGAGCACCTGAGCTCACAGGTTGGAGACCAGCCTGAGCTAGAGCAAGACCCCAGCTCTTAAAATAGCCAGGCATTGTGACGGACGCCTGTAGTCCCAGCTACTTTGGAGACTGAGGCCAGAGAATCACTTGAGCCCAAGAGTCTGAGGTTGCTATGAGCTATGGCACCATGGCACTCTACCAAGGGTGACAAAGTGAGATTCTGTCTCAAAAAAAAAAAAAAAATTATCATTAGCTTTTATATTCTGAAGCTTGGGGGAGGAGCAATTGATTTTTAACTTTTTAATATTGATATTTAATTATACATATTTCTATTGTATTACTTTTTGTAGAACTGAGCTTTTTTCTTTATGACCAAAGCAAAGTATATTAACACATAATGGAACTTTTTGCTACATCGGTTTTGAGATATAATTTATTTAGAAAATAAGCATAGGTTATTGTTATTTTAAAATAGAGCCCCAAACTTGAAAGACTGAATATTTTTCTTATTTTTGTCTTTTCTATGGGCAAAAATAGCTGTGACTAGAAGAGAGAAATGTGAGGAAATGATTAAATTTTTCATACTCTTTATCCTTCAGAGGAAGCAGTTTTGAAGGCCTTCATTTGTTAGAAGGGGCGCGGGGAGAAAATTCCAAAGTCACTGACTGCCCCATGAGCTTTATTTGAGCGTTCTCATTCTCGCAGCTGCCCTCTTGTGCTTCCTAGTTTTTCAGTCCTGGAGGCCTTTCTGGCCTCTGTAGGGACATGAGTTGGTGCAAATTTAAACTTGCATCTTGCTCTAGGCCTGTATTTTGCTTTCTAGGTATCTTCCCTTAGGAGATATCTCAAAATCAACTCATCAATTCAACTTCAAATTATACTCATTATTCCTTTACTAAAGTTGGAATCTATATATAAAGGACAGTTATTTTGGCTCATGCGTCTTTGACTTTTCACTATGTCTGGCTCATAATCAATTTTCAAAATACTGTATGTTGAAGGAAGGAACAGGTGAACTAACTGTAGGCCGGTCTCTTTCTGTAAAGCTCTCAGGTGTGGTACTAGACTTGCCTACTTTTTAATAATTTCTGAAAGATTATTTTTCTGCTTTATTAAGTAGTATATCAAGAATTAAAATTTTAATTACTATGTAACTGTACGTATTCGTTTATTCCTCCTAGGATAGAGTAGTTATGAGTAGTTTTCACATGTTTTGTGATTTTGAAAATTCATGTATGTAACTTTTTGGTCCACCTTTGTTCTGTTAACCCCTTCATGTGAATCTTACTAGTAATCTCGAATCAACGGTATGATTTTACAAGGTTCAAGATTACTAGCATCAAATCAAATTTTATCAGAAACATTTGTTTGGTGGTGGTCACAGTACTCTTGGAGGCCAAAGCAGGTGGATTGCTTGAGGTCAAGAGTTCGAGACCCAGTCTCTACTAAAAATAGAAAAAACCACCTGGGCATTGTGGTGGGTGCTTATAGTCCCAACTTCTTGGAAGGCTGAAGCAAAGAGGATCCCTGCAATCTAGGAGTTTGAGGTTGCTGTGAGCTAAGATACCACAGCACTCTACCCAAGGCAACTCCATCTCAACAATAACAAATTTGCTCCTTAAGTAACAATATAGCAGAATTATTTTCGCTTTATTCCAGTTGTGAGCTCTCACTGATAACTGGCTGCAGCCTGACCAAGTGCACTAGTTTGGTGAGTGTTTTATTTAGTCTCTGTTTCTCGGGTCCTGGACCTGAATTGCCTGCTTTCGGTGACTGTTTACTACATCTTTTCTTCAACTATCTGACTATAATCAGGAGGATCATCCAAACACTTCATTCTCTAGGAAACAGGCAGTTAATTCAGTATCTTGCAAGCACCTTTTGGGTACTCCATGTCTCTCTCTGTTAAGTGATCTTCTCCCCTAAGCCTCCCTCCCAAAGTGCTAGGACTACAGGTGTGAGCCCCAAACTGCATCTGGCCCAAATAATTTTTAAAGTCGGTTAATTGTTTCTATCTAGGTCAGCTTGCTGAAATAAATACCCTTTGTTTTCTGTCAGCTAAATGAATTGATTTGGTATCTTTCTTTTCTAGGTTGGGAATGGGTTCCTTGGGAAGAATTTCCTCCACTAGACCAACTTTTCTGGGCACTACGAGGTTTAAAGGAACAAGGCTATGATCCATTTAAAGAAGATTTGAACCATCTGGTAGGATACAAAGGCAGTCATCTCTAGGTGACCAAGAAGATTTCTTGATATTTTTAAAAGACAGTAATAACATCTGGCTAGGGATTGAAAAATATCTACGTTTCACAATTCCATTTTATGTAAAAAGTTCTTTATGATTTATCTGTTGCCTCTTAGTATACTCACCACCTTTTCAGTCAGTACTGAAATATGTCCCTGAATTGTATTACAGACACAGAGGAGACGATTGTGACATTGTGGTTAACCTCCTTTCCATGTTTATCTCTGATGTTTACTGTGCAGTTTGTCATTACCGGTTTGTATGGGTAGGGATAATAGAATTTGCCTTCATGTTTCACTTCAAACATAGATGCTAATTCAAATAATATAATTCAAATTTAAAGACAGTATGTCTGATGCAGAATTTGTTGTGTTTGTTAATTTACCTCTTTTTTAAAAAAATTGAGAGGGGGGTGTTAATACATTGTGGCAGTCTTTGCAAGTAGAGGGAACAGAATAGGCCATTAGGGTCTGTTTTCTAGCTTTCTGATGAGCACCTAAGCCAAGAGAAGTGAGACAAACCATCTATGGCCTGTATCCTACCGTTACTAGGTCATGTGATTTTGGTTTTCTCACTTACTCTGAGATCTAGCGTCCTAAATGTATAATGAGGAGACTGACTAAAGCAGTGGTTCTCACTGTGTGGTCTGGGGGAGGGAGTCCTTAAGAGCCTTTCAGAGGTACTCAGGATCAAAGCTGTTTATAATTCTGAGGTTTAATTTATCTTTTTCACTTTCACCCTTTCCTGAGTGTGCAGTTTTCAGAGGCTGCCTGATGTGTGATACTATAACAGACTGAAAGCAGAAGCAGCTGTGAGAACCCAGCTGTATTCCATTAAGTCAAATATTAAAGAGATTTGCAAAAAACAGTGCCACTCTTCTCTATAATGATTTGTTTGAGAAAAATAGTTACTTTCCAAAAAAAATTTACATTAACATGTATTGGGATTTATTTGTAAATGATTAATACTTTATTTCTCAATTTGAATTTCTAATATGATAAATATTACTAGATAAAATTCTGTCTTCCCCAATCTCTTCATGGTCTTTAATAATTTTTTTTTGTCTTCAATAATTTTTTTAAAGAGTGAAAAGGGACCCAAAACCAAAAACTTTGAGAACTGCTAGATTAACCGTAAACTCACATCCTTTTTGTAATGAACCTACTTCTGTGCTATCCTGTGCTTCTACAATTGTTTACATTTGAATTTTGCTCTTTCAAAATACTCTAATACTACTGTAGTAA
>NW_003852501.1:735342-741855 GCF_000181295.1 Otolemur garnettii
AGGCTTGATGAGATGAAAGCAAGTGAGCCTTAGAGAAGATGCCCTTCCCCAGGTCATCTCACAAATGGTTGACTGAGAATTCGTTGAGATGTCTCTTTGTGCTAGTACTTATCCAAGCAGATGTTTTATAGCTTCCAAAATTATCGTAAACCTGTGGAGTTTTGCCGTAGCCACCGTTTAAATTTTTTAGTAGACAAACTCATTAGGAGCTTGGGAGGCGTTTTGTTTGTTGTTCCTTAAGTCACCTAACTTGACATGAAGGTCTCTTCAATAGAAAGAAAAAAATGAACCTGAGCTTTTATTTGTAGGAAAAAGTAAAAAAATAAGCATTTCATATTAGAAGTGGATTGCATTTTACATCAACACTATGCTCAGGTGGCATCCAGTAATCAGTAAATACTCCTCTAAATGAGTAAATGAATCAAGATTTAGAACTCTTAAGTACTTAATTCTTAATGGTTTGTTAGAAGACTTGGCTCTTAAACTGGCTGTGGCAACATCTTAGTAGAAGGCATCCCAGTGGAGCCTGATATAAGTACTTAGATCGACTCAGAAGAATTGTCTTTCTTATCTTGACTGCTGGCTTTCCAAACACAGCAAACATCTACAAATGAAGTATTCTCCTCTTCTGTGAGCCACCAAGGATCATAATAAATGGGGATTGTAGAGAAACCAAGCTCAGAGAGTCATTCATATAAAAGAAGTCTCCTACTATATCATATATTGAAGCTACCTCTCTTTAGTAATTAGATTATTGATGTCGTATATAGTCAGTGTTGCATATAGTGTTGTATATAGTCAGTGTTGCATTTGAGTGGTGTTTATAAAAAATGCAAATTAAAAATAACAGTATACATTGATTCATGGTTGTGTTCCATGCCTTTCATTTTATATACCCAAAGAAATTGAAAAGGTAAATCTGTAATTAAGCTTCCCCAAAACATTCAATTTTGCATCTACTCTATGCCAAGTACTATGATAAGGGCTTGAAAATAGTTATACTATAAATTAAGTTTATTGCATTTTCTTTTTTTTATTTTTATTTTTATTTTTACTTTGTAAAGACAGGGTTTTATTCTGTCACCCAGACTAGAGTGCAACTACATCATCGGTCCCTACAACATCAAATTCCTGGGCTCAGGTGATTCTCATGCCTCAGCTCCCTGAGTAGCTAACACTCCAAGTGTGTCCACCAAACCTGGATAATTATTTATTTTTTGTAGACACTAGGTCTCACTCTTACTTGAACTCCTGGCCTCAGAAGTCTTCCTACCTTAGCATCCCAAAGTGCTAGGATCACAGGTGTGAGCCACCACATCTGGCCTATGACACTTTCTTAATTTCAAGTTCCTATTTCAGACTTTCTCTCATTTTCATGTTTAAAATGTGTAAGTATTCAGCTTTTGCATTTTAATCTGGACTGATAGCTTTACATGCAACCGTGTATCACTCTTCATTTTATTTATCAGAACAATTCATGGCAAAAGGTGTAATGGGTAAGCTGACCAATGTGTATGTCCCTGGTGTGAGCGCCACCCCCCACCTAGTCCTGTGTGCGGTAATGATGGTATCACGTACAGCACTAAACATGACCTAAAAAACCAGGTATGAGTTACAGCAAGAACTGTATATTGCGGCCCAGGGAGCCTGCCAAGGTCCCACGTTGGCCCCACTGCCTTCTGTGGCCCCCTCACGCTGTGCTCAGACCCCCTAGGGCTGCTGCCAGGGCAACATCATGGCTGCCCAGGGTGTGGACCTGGCCGGCTGCCTCAGCATGTGCCAGTGCAACCCACATGATGTCTACAATAGGACCTATGATACAGCCATAGGACAGTACTCCTGCTGCCCAGGTGTGGATAGCTTCAGATGTGACTGCTATGAGCCTGGTTTCTAAAATTTCCAAGACATTATCACTGATAGCTGGAGTGGCTGCACCCCCTGCAGCTGTGAGCCCCGGGAAGCTGTGCGGGACAACTATGAGCAGATAACCGGACTATGCTCTTGTAAACCTGTCATGACTGGCCGCAAGTGCAGGCAGTGTCCAGATAGCTGTGCTCTAAACCCTGCTAGTTGTAAAACAACCCTCTCGGCACCCAAAACCTGTGCAGAAATGCACTGCGAGTTTAATGCTTCCTGCATGAAGGAGGCTGGTTCTGCCCACTGTAACCACCTGGGATCCTGAGTGAAACACTTTCGCCTCCCCCAGCACCTTTACACCCGGCCTTTCCAGCAGGGGAGGCAGAGGTCGCTCACTCGCTGGCTTACTGGGGTACTCTGTGATGATCCGTGGCAGGCCAGTCGCGAGGGCGGGTGCTGTGCAAGAGGTCAAGGCTACATTGCAGCGGCAGCCAGGACAGGCTGGCAGGCCCTGAAGAAACGGGATGTCACCATAGAGCTTCTTCCCCCGATGCAGCACAGCCCGAGCGGAGGCCACAGTGCTGCCCTCCAGTCCCTAGGAGCCCACACTGCGCGGAACCCGCCCCACCTGCACACTGGCACTGGCTACATTTACCTTTAGAGAATCTGGGGGTACTGACGGAAGTAGAGACCAGGAACTGAGTGGGGGCCAGGAGGCCAGCGGGAAGACTCTAAGGAACTTAAACTTTAAGGGCAGCAGCATAATAACCCTGAGGCCATCCGTAAAAAGGACTTCCTGCTATAACTTGCCTTTGGACTGCTGCTCAGATAGAAAACACAGAGGGCTCCAACCATCCTGCCATCAAGATGTTCCAGGGAGTGCTGAAACTTGAGGGGGTCAAGAGCCAGGAACTGTTCTACCACAGCCAGAGCTACCACCGTGGCCTGCCTGTGCTCTGCCATGACCCCTTGGGCCTTGTTCCCCAGTCACACAAACTGCCCAACTGGCAAAACCACCATCCTGCCCACTACACACCACCCCACCCCAACTATCCGCAGTCATGTGCCAGGATGACCCGAGCAGCCCCCAAGAGCCTGTAACTCCCAGCTCTGCCTCCATAGAGGAACCTACAGAGAGCAGGACTCTGGCAAGGACTTCTGCTGCTGCCCTGCAGGTGGGGGAGGCGCAGTCTGTGAGGAGGCACTACACACCCTGGTGCCAGCCTTCAGAGATTAAAAACAAGCCAGTTCACATCATGTGGTCTCAGCATGAGTTTTCCATCCTGATTGATTTTTGTCCCTCTGTGCTTGCCCCCTACTCCCCTCCCCCCAGCTCCAGATTTCCTCACCCTCCACCCCTACCACACACTGCACTTGACACTGAAACTCTAGGCACTGAAGCCACAGATACTGCTACTGTATAACAGGAACACACCGGGCAAGAACTTTCTGACGCTGGCACTACAGGGCAACTGCGTGCAACTCAGGTTTAACACAGGTTCAGGGCCTGCAGTGCTGACTAACGCAGTGCCCATAGAGCCCGGCCATTAGCACCACCTAGAACTGTCACAACATTAACACTAGGGTACACTCTCAGTGAATAAAAACAGGCTGCTGTGGTACTTGAACAGAGAGCCATTATTGTTACCCTGAGGGACTGCATATGCCTGCTAAATGTCAACAACCAGCAACTAAAACTCAACAGCCGGCAGGGCGGCTGTGACTCAAAGTTCCAGTGTAGGCAAATGTAAAAACCACCTCTGCATGCCCAGGCCCCTGCCACGTACTGCCCAAGAGTAAGACTAAGTGCAAGTACCCCTTAAAATACAGGAGAACTCTCTGCCAGACAGTCTTAGAACTGGACAACACTCAGCCCTTCCTGACCGACTTTAGTAACTTCTCTGTGGAACGAAAAAGCTTACACACCTTTAGGCAGGACCTTTAAAAAAATAAAGCTAAACATAGTATTTCTACTCATAGCCCCAGCAACTTACATACCCACTATCAACTCCTTCCTAGTAATTCCAATGAATCAAAAGTTTGATTCCCCAAAAAGACCAGTGGAGAATGTAATGGGCAAGTTCCCAGCCCATCCTCCAGACACCCGCACCCTGCCCAGGGTCACCAAGAAACTTACCCAAACTGTAACCATTGCTACCTAAGCTGTAACCATTGTTACGCAAATTGTAACCCCACCCCAAGCTAACTGCAACATTCCACTTCTATACTGGCTTGCTTGCTTAGCTACACAAAAAAAAAGTATAAAAGACAACCTGCCCTCCACTTCAGGGCCAACTCTTTCTCAGGGCATTGGTCCCCTGCACAGGTATAATAAATCACCAATTAATTGTATCTAAATGAGGTCCAAGTCTGTCTTTTCAGGTCACAATGAGTACAACAAAGGAACAAAGCAGCAAGACTTCCACCAACTTCAGTTTAACGTGATACTTCCTGTCCTCTATTCATTTTTTTTCTTTTACACATCCACTTGCTACCTATTCTTTGATGACTTTCAAAATAATACTATCTACAGCCCAGATCTTCCTCCTATGCTCCAGACCCAGCCACACACTGGGCATCTCTACTTGAGACTTTACACATCCTTGTAGCTTGAAATGTTCCAAACTAAACTTCTTCCTGTGCCCCTCTCAGAGAGGGGCTCTACTGTGTGCTGAGTTGCTTAAATTTGACTCCCTCCCCCATTTCTAGCACTCACATCTTTCATGTCTGTTGACACCATCCCCATGGCATTGTCCCATCTGCCTTTCCCCTGGACCAGGTCTTCATCACCTTTTCCCCAGGCTGTTCCTGCACCTTTACTTCTCTAATCCATCGATTGACTTACCCTCCAATTAGTTTTTGATGTTATTCCTAGAGTGACTTCAAAAACACAAATTGTCTTCCCAAACTCCTTTGGAATTTCCCTTCCATCACCTGTAGGATGAAATCTCTAGCATGACATATAAGGTCTTTCATAGTTTCCTCCCTAGACTAATTCTTCCATTGTACCCCCATCTCCTTCTTACTCCCTACACTCTAAGCATTTTTGTGGTACTTAAGGAACCCTGCTGTTTGCTCCCTCCTTGCCAGACTGCCTGCAACTTTTTCTGAATTGAATATCAGCCTCACCCTCTGCCTTTACAGATGCTTTCCATTTCTCCATACCTCAGTTCAAGGTTCCTTCCCCTGCAAAACCATCTGGATGCACCCAGTAGACCCTGAGGCATCTTACTTTATTAATATTTCTACTGTATCTCAATTTCAGGCATAGTTTTTGAATTAGTAACACTCTACGCATAAATGAGATGTGGCACAAGTTGTGTTCTTCCAAAATCATCCATTTTTGTCTTTTTGAATAACCTGATTTAAATTTCTAATGAGTTGAATTCACTTTATGCAATTTGTGAAGCAAGAGATTAGATTCTGCAGATAAAATGTCCCCAAATCAGCTGCCTCCATCAAAATGGCTGAATGTGTGTACGCATTCATATAGCATAATTTACATCGACACTATTTGTATGAATGAAGAGGAAACTGTGAGGGTGAAAAGCTCAGTAGGTGCACAGGATAAGAAAACAATTTCTCTAGAGCAAGATTAGGATATAAAAATTTAAGCTTATTTTGTCTTTTAGGAGAGAGGGAATGAGAGAAAAGAGCAGGGAGATTGGTGTGGCATCCCAAAAGAAGAAAGAAAGATTGAGTGCCCCCGAAGCCCTCAGCACAAGGGGGGGCTAAATTTAAGGGAGACAAATAGGAAAAGTAACTGCAAGCAAATTCACAAAGGGTTTAAATCTAGGTCTTTTGTTTTCATATTTGTTTTTTTCTTACTCATTTTAAACCACAGTTGTGTAAAAAAAAATCATTTTTATGTTTTGTATAAATTAAAATCTCATAAATCGAATTACTTAGAGTTAGTGTTTTTTTTAATACTTCTCCTTCTTCTTTGAAGTTGAAGACTTTAGTGTTTTTTTTTTAAGACCTCTCCTTCTTCTTTGAAGTTGAAGACTTATTAGTAACAGAAAAATTGCTCTCTATTCTATAGTTGATAAGCCATCAAGGAACTATATTAAGGAAATTATTCTACCACCAGAGCAACTTTGTTTTAATTTTATCAAAATTCTGCTGATTCTTGAATACTTATCAATGAAAGATGGGAATTATTCTGGACTGTCCAAAGGGGTTTTGAGAACCAGCTGTGGCTTGTCTAATGGCAGAGGCTAATAACTGAAGCTCTGAGAGGCACTGCCGTATAGAGGGCTCTTCTCGATTATTGAAGACGTTGAAGGTCTATGAGATCTTGTTGTGGGGTCTGAGGGCCTTGAGATTTTTTTGGAGTTTTTTCTGGATGTTTGGTATAGACAGGGAGATAAAATGCATGTTGATAATGAGCCTGCCCTTGTTGCTCTCTGGAGATAGGGTGGTATAGCAGTGGAGGAGGTTGTTAAGACGGGCTAAAAACTGGACAAGATTTTCATCCTGTTTGTGGGTTATTTCTTTTACTTTGTCATAATTGATGGCCTATTGGCTGCTTTTTAAAGTTCCTCTAAGAAACACTGGACCATGTCGTTACAGAGACAGATTCCAGGAGCATCAGTTTGGTAATTCCAATTCGGGTATTGGACAGGGGACAGCCAATTGTCTTCTCAGGGGATAGTC
>NW_003852501.1:742313-745976 GCF_000181295.1 Otolemur garnettii
TTAGGCAATTCTTTTGCCTCAGCCTCCCGAGTAGCTGGGACTATAGGCACCACCACAATGCCCAGCTATTTTTTGTTGCAGTTTGGCTGGGGCTGGGTTCGAACCCGCTACCCCCAGTATATGGGGCCGGCACCCTACCCACTGAGCCACAGGCGCCTCGCTTTTGAGTGTATTTTGTAGGATCTGTGGAGAACAAACCTAATTTCTGACTTATGTGGGACAGGTCTGAGAGAGAAAAGGAGACATGAACCTTGAGGATAGCTTCCATTCCTACAACTTCTCAGAGGGGGAGTAAAGGTTGTGGTGCTCCAGAGTGGAAAATCCAAAGGCACAGCCAGATCTAGTATGAGGTGGGGAAATTGGGCCCATTATCTTCCCTTTCCACCTATGGGTGGAGGAAGACAGGTGGGGGACAGTGGAGAGAGAGAGGACAGGGTGAGAGGAATCTGAGGAGGGGAAGCTGTGGGGATCAGAAGGGGGAAGATTGTTTACTAGTCAAAAGAAGATAGAGGAGACTCAGGAGGTTCAGGGAGGGCTCGTTTGACCTGTGCAAGAAAAATTTAAAAAGATTCACAAGATGAACACAAAGAAGGAACATTCTGGAGGAGGAAGAAGGCCTGGATGAGAGGGACTTCTGACCATTTGCCCAGTCTCTGACAGTAATTGTCGAGGTTAGTGAGGATTGAAAGGTCAAGGTGCCATTTTCAGACCATTGTGACCATTGTCTAGTTTGTACATAGGCCAAGCGGTATTACACAAAAAGATGAGGCATTTAGGTTCAAGGTCAGGATAAAGGTGTAGAGGCTGGAGGTGAATTAAGGGGCAGCTTAAAGGTGAAGAAGGAGGAATCTGTGACTGAGTGGTCCCCGTATGGGAAACGGGCTGTAGAAAACAGATGAGGCGGCTCGGGGCCTGTGGCTCAAGTGGCTAAGGTGCCAGCCACATACACCTAAGGTGGCCGGTTTGAATCCAGCCCAGCTGCAACCAAAAAAAGATAGCTGGGCATTGTGGCAGGTGCCTGTGGTCCCAGCTACTTGGGAGGCTAAGGCAGAAGACTCACTTGAGCCCAGGAGTTGGAGGTTGCTGTGAGCTGTGATGCCATGGCATTCTACCCAGGGGGACAGCTTGAGGCTCTGTCTCAAAAAAATTAAAAAAAGAAAGAAAGAAAGAAAGAAAGAAAACCGATGGGGCTAAAAAGTGAGGATGAAAAGGGAACTTACTAGGAGGAGGGGGAGAAAGAGAGGGAAGTGATAGAGGCTGGGGCCAGGAAGGCCATCCTGAAAAGAGTAGTCCGGGCCTAAGTGGGGCATCCCCATGCACTAGGCACTGGAGGTTTGAGTCTGACTTACTGGGGAAGTCCAACTAGATTTGGATTCTAGATTTAGAGAGCACAGACAATTAGAATTTTCCATGTGGAAATGGAGGAAGAGGGAGAGACGAATTGGAGAGGAGAGTAAGGGAAGGAGAGGTTATAAAGCTCCGGGAGAGTTTATAAACAAAATGCTCACCTCACTAATAAATGGATGAATTCCAGGTAGGGGTCAGAGGAGTCCCTCTGTTTCCCTTCAACTCATGGAAACAAGAGTTGGTCTAGTCAGAAATGGGTCTGACGCCTAGCGGCCCGGTTCCTCTTTGCAATAGGAGACCCCATGTAAGTCACTGTTTGGACTCTCTCTTTACATGGTGGCTACCCCTTAGCAGTAGGAGTTTCTCTATAATCCCCAGGCAGGACCACAGGCTGTATTAGCCTGTGGCACTCCAGAAAGCTACACGGGTTATGGCCAGGAAAGAAGAGTGTCTCCAGAAAACCATTTGAGAAGGTCTGATACTGAGGAGAACCTGATTCTGTAGTAACAGGGCTCTGGGGACAAGTGGATCTTGGCCCCTGAGGGAGCTTCTCTCTGTCCCTGTTCAGCACCAACCTGAGAGGTTATTCTAAGATGTGAAAAAAGGAACCTGAGTCCAGATACATTGTGGGAAGCGAGGCTGTTTATTCACTCGGGTGCAAGTGAGCTGAGTTCAAAAAGGAAGTCAGCCTGAGGGGCAAGGCAGAGTGGGAATATAAGGGTTCAGGACTTCCTGGTTGGTGCACTCTTCCCTTTCTGGCAGGACTTGTGTACTTGGCCCTCTTCAGTGGACTTTTGCACTTGGCTCTATTTTGTGGGCCTTTGTGCTCGGCCCTATCAACTGTGACCGTCTTACAGTCCCCTGCCAGGGTGGACAGGGGCTGGTCCGATTTCTGGGTGGGCTCTCCCCCTGTGTGGAGAGAGCAGAGTGAGACGTACAGCATGGACACCCACAGGATTGTGGGGTGCTCTAATCCTAGCCCTATTGCAAAAGGCTAGAGGAGTGTAGCCTAGCCTGTTCTCGTTAGGAATGGAGCTGTCAACTTATGGCTAAGTACTTCACTTCTGGAGTATAGGCCGGTCTGGGTGTGGAGTCTGGGGAGCAGCTGCCTATCAAATATTAGGGCAGTGGGGCCTTGGGCCCTGAGACTCTGAGTTTGCTGAAAACTACAAAGGTCTACGAGTGGTGTGGCTTTTTGAGGGTTGGCTACACAACCGGCTCCACCTTCCAGCTGTGGGTAGCCATATTTGGCCAGAGCCCAAAGGTCTCCCAAACAAATTAGAAAGGTCTTGCCTATCAGTGCTGCTATGGCACCCTGTCACCACATGAAGGAAACAGCCAGTACACGGATTAGAACTACAAACTTGCAAGAGGTGAGCTTCCCATAGGTGTAGGGAAAAGCCCTGAGTAACCACTGCCATGGCCTTTTATTGAAATATTATAACAACAGGTATAGGGGGCCCACATACTAGGATCACGTGCTTAATGGTTGCTATGCGCTCTTCCCCCATGGGCTCAACTCCTACCCTCTTGTACCACAAATGTTCAAGGTCTAACACCTGCTTGCTAACAAGCAACCAGTCTTAACTCATTAATGTTTGAGGGCTTGCCTCTGGGCAGCAAAACATCTCCATGACAGCTAGGAGATTGTCTCACTCCCAGTGCCTTCCTCAAGAACAGGTGACAGCTCCATAAGGATGGTGCTCCATCTCTTACACCTGCCCTCACCACTTTTCAATATATATGCACAATATAGATGTCACACAAACTCCCTGAGCCAGGGTGTGCCGTCCTTGAATGTCTGGCATATGCCTCTGGCCTGTGAGAGCTTGTTAGAGTTTTAAACAGCAGGTTTTTGGGCGGTAAGACAAAGAATTGAAAGACACACTACTAATGAACACGGAGCCACAAAAATAGAGTAGGATGGGCAAATGTCTGTGATGAAAAGAGGGGCAGAAATAGAAAACTTGTTTGACACTTTCATAGGTAATTCATCTACATTCCATCCAGGGAGGCACTTCAAGCCACATTGGGGAGTAATTTGGCCAGAGTTCTTTAGTTGACATCTTTTCTGAGTGGACAGGACAACCAGGATGAAATAACGAGAACAGCCACATTAGAGTATTCAGAGTTTATTGATAGACATATAAAAGGTCTACAAAAGTTAAGATAAGGGGCAGTGCCTGTGGCTCAAAGGAGTATGGCGCTGGCCCCATATACTGGAGGTAGTGGATTTAAACCTGGCCCTGGCCAAAGACTACAAAAAAATAAAAACTAAAGGCTTGGCGCCTGTGGCTCACATACACCTAAGGTTGC
>NW_003852501.1:746976-752698 GCF_000181295.1 Otolemur garnettii
TCGACTAGAGGACAGGAGACCCTTCCCCCCAAGCAGGACGCCCACCACAGGCTAACTGAGAGCGAGCAGGGAACAAAAGACCTCTCATTTTACCTCAATGGAGAGAGCAGCTAAACACCAGGTCTCTTTCTCCAGTCAGGTCCCACTTAAGAACCTAGACACCACCCCAACAGGCATAAAAGTGAACAGATATTTTCCACCACATGTCCAAACTCCCACTCCACCCTAACCCCCTCCCATGGCAGTCTGAAGTTCTGCCCCCTGCAGAGCCCAGGGTGTTTGCTCTTTTCCTGAGAGATCTGGGCATAGTGTGGACCACCAATCATCAGGATGGAATCTGTGACTAACAGGAAAGAAAGAGAGTATGGAAAGAAAGAGACATTCAGGGAGAAGAGGAGCAGTCCCCTCAGCCAGTGGTGGTATTGACCTTTGGTTTGGGCTGTGTCTGGTGGGCCGGGGTGCAGAACTCCTGGCTCTGACAGCACTTACAGCGGGAGAATGGTTGCCCCATGTGGACTCAGTTCAGCTGGCAGGACTGGTCCCCAGCCCCTGCTGGGCCAGCGAGCAGAGGCTTACCAGGTGTGGACTGAGACCTGAGGACAAGGTCGTGATCCCCTGTCTCCAGTGGGCCGGTGAGCAGAACCCTTCAGCAGAGGCTTGCTTGGTGTGAACCAAGACCTGAGGGCAAGGGCGTGGTTCCCTGTCTCCAGCAGGCCAGTGAGCAGAGGTTTACCAGGTTAGGACTGAGACCTGCAGGCAGGGTGCGGTGCCTTGACTCCAACTGGTCTGGGAAGCAGAGGCTAGCTGGGTATGGACTGAGACCAGTGGGTGGGGGTGTGGCCCCTGGCTCCAACTGGGTCTGTGAGCAGAGAAGCAGACAACAGTATGGACTGAGTCTGGCCAGTAGGGGTATGGATCCCTGACTCCAACATGCTGTTGGAAACCCTTGAGTCCTTCTCTGTTGAGCAGGGTTTGCACTGAGAGCCAAACTAGCTCCATTTTGTTGTTTATAGCACAAGCTCCATTCTTGGCTGTTTATAGCACAAGCCCCATTCCTGGCTTTTTACCACATAAGTCTCATTCCTAGCCCTTCCGCCCCAACCTCTGCCAGTGAAACCGGCAGGGCCACTCCCTGCTGCCCTTCCCCCACCCCAGGTTGCACAGCCACTGAGCTGTAAACTAAGTCACTTTAGGCAAACAGCTGCTATAATAAACAATAAGTTTCTATTACCTTGAAATACAGGTAATCAGGCTAAGGGACCCCCCACCCCTCACCTGTACCAATCCAAATTCACCTTTACTAGTGAAATCATCAGCCACCAATGCAAATCCTCCTTTACTTCCTCCTTTTACTAGTGAAATCACCAACCACCAATGAAAAGTGTACTCGTATCCGACCCTATCCCTCTTGCTTTCTGTACCCCATAAAAACTTCCTCCACCCCGGGTTCGGGGCTCGTCCTAGGCTTGCATGCCAGGAGAGTCCAGACCAGTCTGAATAAAACCTCACCGCATGCCTTTTACATCAGAGTGTGTCTTGAATTCATCTGTTGGCGCTATTTGGGAGAATTTTTTTCGGACCTAACAGCACTGCCTAAGACAATTTAATTGGAACTTGTGTCTGGTGCTGTCCACTGAGGGACATTCTGAGGTTGACCTTTAAAGTTCTCTAGCAGAAAAGAACTGAAACGTGGGGGCTAGGCACCACAGCTGTTTCTATCTCTTCACACCTGAAATTTAAACCTAATACTATGGCTTCTTACGATAGGTAGAGGTTGGCTGATATCAAAACAGAGCTAGCTTGCACTATCTCACCAAGTAGGTCCTCAGAGTCTCTAGCCAAAAAGGAGCCTTTGTAAGGTTGTAGGAGATAAGCCACAGTTACAAAGCCTAGCACTTTGGTAAGGGGCATCTCTATTACCTGGGAATCCCAATTCAATCTCACCTTCCCAGTTCTAATAACCAAATGGTGGAAAATAAACATGATGCAGACCCAACAGAAGAACTCTGGCAACATGAATAACCAGGGTAGATCAACCCCCCCCTCGAGAAATGACAAAGGAGATACAACTGAAGATGCCATGCATAGACAAATGGTAGCAATGTCAGAACTCGAATTCAGAATATGGATGGCAAATGAGATAAATAGAATAGAAGGAAAGGTAGAAACTGAATTCCAAAGATTGTCTCAAGAAATTAATGAATTCAGGCTTGGCACCTGTGGCTCAAGCAGCTAAGGCACCAGCCACATACACCTAAGGTGGCGGGTTCAAATCCAGCCCGGACCCGCCAAACAACAATAATGGCTGCAACCAAAAAAAAAATAGCCAGGCGTTGTGGCAGGCGCCTCTGGTCCCAGCTACTTGGGACGCAGAGACAGGAGACTCGCTTGAGCCGAGGAGTTGGAGGTTGCTATGAGCGGTGAAGCCATAGCACTCTACCCAGGGGGACAGCTTGAGGCTCTGTCTCAAAAAAAAAAAAAAAAAAAAGAAAAGAAATTAATGAATTCAAAGACAAAGTCACCAGAGATATAGACATAATGAGAAAAGAGATAGCAGAGCTCAAGGAAACAAGTTATCAAGGAGCTCTGAAATAGAGTAGAATCCCTGTGGAGCATGGGCTGTGAAACTGGCAGGGCCCTCACAGCCTGGGGAACATTCAGAGAATGAACCCCCAACTGCTTCTCCTCTGTTCCCAAAATAGCCATATTCCTTTCTTCATGCTCCCTCTGCCAGAAGTCACGTAGCTCTTTCTTTGTCCAGTTAACTATGCAGAGACCCTTGTGACCTTTGCCTCCCTACTTCTTGTAATATGATAATAAAAACTAAGTAGAAACTACTAAGTCACATAGTTCTTCTTTTGTTTCGTCAACTATGCTGAGATCCTTGTGATCTTGCCCTTCTTACTTCTTTTCATATGTGAATTAAGTAGAAACCATTAACATGATGATTTGTCTTTATTAAAGTTATTTATATTTTCCAATTGTACTATAAGACCAAAATTATGTCTTTTGTTTATGCTATTTCCCTATATTGTCTATGCTACTCCCCCCTGGACAACCCTGTACAGATACTATAAAATAAAGCTGATTTTGTGCTTTGGTGCTGGCTGCAGCCATCAGCTCAGTCAACCTTCCCAATCCCATCCTTTGTTTTGGTGTCTTCTCTTATGCTGTATTTTCCTCACTCCCCACCAATTCCACTCTTCGCTCCCCTTTGCCATGCTGGTTCACAACAAATACCTCAGTAATAGAGTTGACCAGGTAGAAGAAAGGATCTCCGAAACTGAAGACAAAGCTTTTGAACATTCCCAGACCTTCAAAGAGGCAGACAAATGGAGAGCAAAAACTGATCATTCCCTAAGAGAGTTGTGGAATCACTCCAAAAGATCAAACATTTGTCTTATAGGAATTCCTGAAGAAGAGGATGGTCCTAAAGGTACAGATGCTCTACTCCAAGAGATCTTGGAGGAAATTTTCCTAAGTATTGCAAGAGATACAGAACTTCAAATAGTAGATAGTTTCAGAACCCCAGAAAGACTCAATCCAAATAAACCATCTTCTAGACACATTGTGATTAACTTTGCCAAAGTTAAGACAAAGTAAAAAATTCTACAAGCAGCCAGACATAAGAAAAGCATCACCTACAAAGGGAAAAATATCAGAACGACTATAGATCTCTCAGCTGAAATATTTCAAGACAGAAGAGGATGGTCATCAACTTTCAATCTCCTAAGACAAAATAACTTCCAGTCCCAGAACCTCTATCCAGCTAAACTGAGTTTCATTTGTGATGGAGAAATAAAATACTTTAATGACATACAAATGTTGAAGACATTGCCATAGTAAACCAGTTCTCCAGGATATTCTCAGACCCATGCTCCACAATGACCTGCGTAATGCTCTACCTCCAAAGTAAACTCACCCAGAAAAGAAGAGCAGAAGAGGGAAGGAGGGAGGGGGGTGGGGTCTTGGTGTGTGCCACACCTTTTGGGGCAAGACATGATTGTAAGAGGGACTTTTCCTAACAAATGCAATCAGTGTAACCTGGTTTCTTGTACCCTTGATGAATCCACAACAATTTTTTTAAAAAGTTTTTAATAAACTTTTAATAATGAGGGCAGCATCTGTAGCTTGGTGAGTAGGGCACTGGCCTCATATATGGAGGGTGGCAGGTTTGAACCTGGCCCCAGCCAAACTGCAACAAAATATAACCGGGTGTTGTGTTGGGCACTTGTAGTCCCAGCTACATGGGAGGCTCAGGCAAGAAAATCACTTAAGCCCAGGAGCTGGAGGTTGCTGTGTGCTGTGAGCTGTGATGCCACCGCACTTTATTAAGGGTTACAAAGTGAGAGTCTGTCTCTAAAAAAATAAAATTTTTAAAATGATGTATAGCATGCACATAGGATCTCTGTGAATTTTTATAAAATGAAGATGTCTACGTGACCACCGCTTAGAGCAAGAACCTATTTTATCAGTATCCTGAAAGTGTCCCCTCCTCAAGGTAGCCACTATTCTCACCATCTCATCATAGATTCGTTTGGTTTTTAATTTGCCCTACGTGGGAACATAGTATACACACTTTTATGTTTGGCATCTTTGAGTCAACATTGTTTTTGAGATACTCACCCACGTTGAATAGCTGTAATTCATTCATTTTTATTGTGTCTAATATCCCACTATTTAAATATACCAAAATTTATCTACTGGAATGTTGATGTTTTAAGGGGGGTGGAAGGGTGTGAGGGCCTGTACAAGTTTTCTTCAACATCTTCAAGCCAGTCCATGAGGGATAGAGATCAAGATTCATTCTTGCAGTTAAGTATTTATTGAAGGCCTACAGTGTGCTAGGCACAGTGCTTAGAAACCAGAAACCTACTCAGATACACTCACGAATTCCACTTGTCAGCAGCACAGCAAGTTAGAAGGGTGAGATTAAGTAGAAGGACCCTTTCAGTTACAAGTCTTCCTACCACCAAGAACTTTTCAAAGAAGTTGACTAATAGCCCCAGAGCTGCCAAGCTGTGCTTATCAGTAGGGAAGAATAAAAAGCCAACAGGTTTCCTTAAGGGGACACTGAAGAATCAAATACAGGAGAGTAACTTCCTACACACAAGTTTAGAAGTCTGTCCACACCAGTGTAGCTTTGCAAATAAGCTGCTCTCCTTCCACTCTTTTCTAGCCCCAACTTGCTTCCTTTTCACTTTTTAAAATAACTGTTGATGAACAGGGACAAGGGCTTGTCCACTCCTAATCCCAGGATACATAATTCCCAGGCAGATCTTACTTTGTTTCCAAAGCAACACCTGGACAAAGTTATACAACAAGATGGAAACCGGTACTTGCAAGCTAGATTTGTCCCACATTTTATATAATCTGATTCTAAATGCTGGAGAATACGCTCTAGTTTTGGCCAGGATTCCTGCCACTCCACTACCACTGTTAAGTAGCACTTTACCACTTCAGGCCTGGTCCCTGAAGATAAATTTGAGTTCATGACCTTTTTATACAGAAACCATTTCCTAAGGCAGTTATTTTAAGAACATATAACTTGGCTCGGCGCCTGTGGCTCAAGTGGCTAAGGCACCAGCCACATACACCTAAGATGGCAGGTTCGAATCTAGCCCAGGCCCGACAAACAACAATGACGGCTGCAACCGAAAAAAAATAGCCGGGCGTTGTGGCGGGCGCCTGTGGTCCCAGCTACTTGGGAGGCTGAGGCAAA
>NW_003852501.1:753116-754026 GCF_000181295.1 Otolemur garnettii
AAATATATTATATAGATTTATGGTATTTGATTTAGTACTTCAAATACTATGGCTAAGTCTCACTCATTATGAACTGCTAATGGAGTGAACTCTTGTGTAATTTTCAAGGAAAAGGTTTAGCTTACTGTAAGAAGCACAGTAATGGCCCCCTTTCCCTGAAGATGTCCAAGTCCTAATCTCCAGAACCTATGAATTATTCCGTGGCAAGGAAGAATTAAGATTACAAATAGAATAAAGGGTGCTAATCGGCTAAGATTTTTTAAAAGACTGTCCTGGATTATCCAGTGGGCCCAGTATAATCACAAGGGTCCTTTAAATGTGCAAGAGGTAGGCAAAAAAATGTCAGAGTGATGCAGTGTGAGACTCAACACTGGAGGCCTGGGCCAAGTAACAATGTGGCCTCTAAAACCTGGAAGGAATGAGAAAAGACATTCCTCCCTAGAGCCTCTAGGAAGGCAGGCAGCCCTGCTCACACCTTGACTTAGGCCCAGTAAGACCCACTTTGGACTTCCGACATAGGAACTTTAGGATAAATCTGCATTGTTATAAGCCAACACATATGTAGCAATATGTTACAGTAGCCATTGAAAATTGACACATTATCTAAGAACTTGAAAGAACACAGTACTTTTAAGTTTATCCTAAAGATCTGGTGATGAAAACAAGACTCTGGATGCAACTGTTATAATAGAAAACAAATTTTTAAAAATCCTAAGTATCAAATAATATAAAAAGCAGTCATATTATGGCACATCCCACAATGGAATGCTAGCTACTAAATTAAGTCTTTCAAAAAATGGAAAAATATTCTTCTTATATGAATAAGGCAAGGTTAAAATTAACTATTATTTGGAATTCTCAGTTCAATTTAAGAATACAGATTACTTAAGAACTAAGAAATACAGCAGCA
>NW_003852501.1:754792-761486 GCF_000181295.1 Otolemur garnettii
TGGTTGCAGCCATCATTGTTGTTTGGCAGGCCCAGGCTGGATTTGAACCCACCAGCTCAGGTGTATGTGAACCCACCAGCTCAGGTGTATGTGGCTGGCACCTTAGCCGCTTGAGCCACAGGCGCTGAGCCAATGCTAACAATTTTATTTTCTCCTCTGTGCTTTACTGTATTCATTGTTACACAATGGTGGTTATATTACATGGGCAATCGGGGGGAAAAAAAAGTAAATGATACATTGTCTAAAATTGAGAAGTCAAAAAAGAGTTGTACAAGCATATTATTTAAACACGGAGGTTAACCACCATTAGTTCTAAGTAGCTCCTTTTGGAAAACTGCAATAAGAAAAGAGAAGGTGAGGGTATGAGATGACTGCTTTCCATCTTGGACCCTCTCATACAATTTATTTTTAAAGTCAGACATGCCTGTGGTAAATTTTTTCAAGTGTTCTTTAAAAACTTTATTTCTTATAGGAATAAGAATGTGCATCTCTGACAAACCTATTAGCCGTGAATACTAGTTCAGATCTGTCCATTACATCACACCCATTGTCACTCTAGAATTCTACTTACTATAACATGCAATTTGATTTACAGAAATAATTTCTTACCTATACTGATGATATAATTAATTTTTTTAAAGCATACAAGGTAAAAACAAAAGTAAATTTATTTACAAAATTACAATAATTACAGATGGTACAAAATGAGACATTTCCCCTGTTCCTGTAACAGAGTCAGAGCCTTCAATTTCAAATGAGGATTTCTGTTATTCAGAAATATGACGCAGATTCAGTAATCCTCTGCCTTTTAAAACTGCTTTCCTAATTCCAGGAAGCCTGTTAGAGATATACTTAGATAATTTCCTTTGAATCTTTCCAGAACTGCTATGTACAAATCCAGCACAAATGGAACACAACAGGGTAAGAAAGCAGAATAATAACAACAGAATAATCTTTCTTTTTTTTTTGGCAACAGTAAATTTTGACTATTCCCTAAATTATCTGCCTAGTGGATTAGAACTAAAACCATGATTTTGGCTTTAAAAAGAAAGCTCACTTTTTTAACAGGCTGCAAAAATCTACCATAGCCAGTATTTACCTGGTTATTTTGTAGTCAACATTTCCCTGCCACTGTTTCAAGAAACTGAATTCTATAGCATCCAATTCTGTATCATGTCTTTCATGTTTTTTTAATCAGAGTCACTGCTACTGCTTGAAGAGTCGGTTGACATAACTTCTACATCATCTTCATTTTCTTTATTATGCCCAGGAGGTTCCAACAGAAAGTCATTACTGTGATTTGGTGGTAACATGTTCATGGACATATCATTTGACTGCCACGGATACTGGGGGGCAAGGACATCTGCAGAAAAGAAAGAAGCGTAAGTAACAGTCCTATGTGTGATCCATCTACTGTTCCCTTTATGCACATTATTTGAAATAAACTTTTTTTAAGGTTAGAAAAAATACACATTTGGCCAAATTAATGAAGATAAAATATATCTAAGAAAAGTACAATGTTTAACAAATGAGAACCTGTGTTTTGTTGAAGTGAAAAAGCATCTGATCCTATAAAAAGCTATGCAAATAGTTGGCATAATTTTTCTTCTCCTAGACATGTACCATTACAAATCAAATGCATCCAATGTATTCGGTCACCCAGATGATTCCACCTATAGGTAATACCACCTACTTCGTTAAGTATTATAATCAGTGTGAACAATTTCTTAGAAAGTAGAGGAGCTGCTACTGAAAGTAACTCTAATCAAAGAGTTGATGAGCCAAGGCTGTGTAATACATATCTTACCAAAAAAGAGCCCAAGTCATATTAAAAGTATATATGAAAATAAGGAACAGAGCACATAAGTAGGTATAGTTCAAGACAAAAGAAAGAAGGCAGATTTAAAGAAAAGGTTACAGTATTAAATAGATAGATATGCTAGTTAGTTTTAAATCTGCCCTTCTCCCTGGTCCCTGAAATCATTTCCCGCTGCCAGCAGACACAATGTTAAGCTTTGTCAGTAGAGGGCGACAGGTGGGGAGGAGGGGTAGGACTACCACAGGAGAACAGGATTCCTGAGCACATATTTTCTTTCTTCCTTTACTCCTGTGATGCCTGGCTGGTGTGCAGAACATTGAGTGGTGTTTACCTCAGCAACTTTCAGCGGTACCCTCCCCCACAAAAGGTGGTTTCCCAGAAGATTTCACCACAATCCCAAAGGACGGTTTCCTAGCAAGACTCCCTGAAACCCCAGTGGGTAATTTCCTGCTGGCCAGGTAGGGCCTCTGACATCTAACTTCTCTGCCCTGCAGTGGGCCATAGCTACACTACACGCTCCCCAGTGACAGTGTCCATGATACAAACATCAGTCTTGGGATGGGGTGCCGGGGGATCCCCTTCTAGTCAGTCCCTTCCCTGGGTTCTGCCTTGGTCCTACATGTTCCCTTTATCTGCTCCTCTCCTACTTTTAAAAACTAAGTTCTCTTTACCCTTTAGTAGATCCTTGTGAGTAGTTAATAAATCTTTAAATTCTCCTTGTTCAAATTACTGGTGTGGTTTCTGTCTCCTGATGGACCACGACTGGCATATAATCCAATACAATTACAAGGAGAAAGATGTGACAATATCCAAGGAAACTAACACTCACACAGTGAGTTCCCTGGTTTGTACCCTAGGTGGCTAACAAGAATGATGCATACAATGTATTTCTAGTAACTCAGGGGTATCCTTATGATATAAAAACAGTATTAGAGCGTATTTTAACAATGTAAAAATATGTGGGGAAAAAGAAATAGACTAAAATATTAAAGTGACTGGCTCAAAAGGTGTATTTTTTTCCTTTTTTATGTCTTTTTCTACTTTCCAAATATTCTACTGCATCAAAAGTCATTTACAAAATACTAAAAATGAGGGATAACATAACAAATACAAAATAGCACAAACATAAGCAACTCAGGGAAGCTCAGAAAAACTGTGTCCCACATAAATGCTACTTTATAAAGTTATAAGAAGACTATCAAAAGCTTCTGTTACTTATTTTGTTAACTAGGGGGTTGTTCAGGAGTGTTCACTTTATCTCTGTAATGTGAACATTTATGTTTCTTATTCTACTAATATAGCTTATTTCACAATTATTAAAAACAGGCTATGTTTACAGCAATAATAAAAAGAGGCCCAATGTCTGAGGAATACGGCATAGTCCTAACCAATAAGAGAGAAAGGCAGCTTACTCTAATTTCATACCTCCATCTAGCTGTCTTTAAAATAGAGAACAGGGTAAACTGGCAAAGAGCCTAGTTATTAAAATGAGCTGAGTCTGAAACCTCAAACTTGTTTAGGCCAAATATCCCGTTATTGTCATCTCTGAATACCCATTCTTTTGATGAAAATTACCTGGCAGTCTGCCCGCTGCAAGTGCATCCCCTGGTAAGTGACCATTCACACCATTAGTGGAAGGATTGTTCATTTGACCCAATAATCCACTTCTCATCTCTAAGTCAGTTGGGTATGGTCTCCGCGGGTCCCCTAAAACAATGAAGACTGCTTTTAGTTTAATCATACATTTAAAAATACATTAATATTTTGTCTGAAGTATTAATTTTCCTTGGTTCACACTGAAAAGCTCAAACTATAGGTTCAATTTTGGAACATGAAAGTCATCCTATCAATTGTTATTAAGGGCATAGCATAGTAATTTTAAAAATATATTTATTAATTTCTCTGAATCTTCCCCCAAATATACTATTTTCTATAGTAACAAAATAAGAAGGCTGTCATTTTAGTTATCATTCCAAGTGACAACTTAAGAAAACTATAAAGATCTAGATTCTTCTAAGCTAACTTCATTTTCATAAGAAAACAATAATGATACATATGGAAGGAAAACAGATCATGACATATAAGATAGAAAGGACTAGGATGTTTATTGGAAGGACTGTCTAAAGTAAGACTTTTTTCTAACCAGCCTCTTTGACTTGTCATTTAAATTAATTCCCATGAGTTTCTAGTTGAATATCAAAAGCAGGTAACGTTTATTCTAATCACGAAAGCATATCGATGGCAGTTTGGGGTGGATAGAAACAAAGCCGGATGTGGACCAACTTCTTGGTAGTGTTTCTCATCAACTCCAGACTGCTCACCCCTTGAACTGTAGTTACCCTTAGTCCTTTTACCATAAAACCCCACCCTCAGGAGTTAAATGGAGATAACTACCTCCCATTCCTCCAATAAGGCTGATGCTCTCCCTTCGGTCTCCTGTTTTATGTTCTATCCACCATCAAAATACCTACCATTTATTATTCTCTTTACTGTTTCTAATCATTCCAGCTCTTGCCCAGCCTGTGTGTTTGCTGTTGGGTGCTCAGCACTTTGTCTTCAGCACCTAAGAGAACTGACACTATTTCTCAAACTGGAGCTTTGTGGAACTCCTGACGGTTCTGAACAGATGCATATACTCATATATACCTCTAGAAGCACCACATGTTATAGTTTTTTAAATTATTTTTTTAATTTGTTATTTTAAAAAACCAAAGAAATACAGTCGCTAGTGGCAATGGCTTTGTAGAAAATCAAATTTATAAAACCCATGGCCTACATCCTTAGAAGACATTAAAGATATGAAAATATACCAGATGTTTCTAAGGAGAAATGCAGTCTATATTTAATTTATATACATACAGTCACCTATGAATTTTCAAAACCATACATATCTAGAATAAAAGAGAAGTATTTTTACCTGGAACCCAGGTCAGTGGAGCACACACAGCATTACTTGCACTAATCCTATGTGCATACTTAATTATTTCTTCAGAGGAAATAGCACCTGAAAGAGTTAAAGAAACAGCATTGGCTCGGCGCCTGTGGCTCAAGTGGCTAAGGCGCCAGCCACATACACCTAAAGTGGCGGGTTCAAATCCAGCCTGGGCCCACCAAACAACGAGGGCTGCAACCAAAAAAAATAGCCTGGCGTTGTGGCAGGCGCCTGTGGTCCCAGCTACTTGGGAGGCGGAGGCAGGAGACTCGCTTGAGCTCAGGAGTTGGAGGTTGCTGTAAGCTGTGATGCCACAGCACTCTACCCAGGGGGACAGCTTGAGGCTCTGTCTCAAAAAAGAAGAAACAGCATCATCTTTTAGTCTAGATGAGACTAGATCTCATGTTAAAAGTGTACATATCAGGACAGCGCCTGGGCTCAAGGAGTAGGGTACTAGCCCCATATACCAGAGGTGGCGGGTTCAAACCTGGCCCTGGCCAAAAAAGAAAAAGAAAAAAACAAAAAAACTGTAAAAGTACATATCAGTTACAAATTGTATTTTTAAATTATCTAAAATATCTCAGTCATCTACCGTGTTTCCCCGAAAATAAGACACTGTCTTAGATTTATTCTCAAGACATACAAGGGCTTATTTTCAGGGGATATCTTATTTTTATTAGTATAATACAACAATCTACATTTATTCAAATACAGTTAAGTCATTTTCTTTTGGAACCTGACAGGCAGAGCCGACCTTGTTGGTGGGGCTGGCGCTAGTAATGCATGAACTCCTTTCCCCTAGCCCATGTGCACAGTAGGATGCCTGAGAACATGGTTACCAAATGCACACCTGAGCAAGTGTGAACGGCTCGGAGAAAGGAGCTGTGGCAGATAAAAGGTATTCCAGTCTTCCTTACTGCTCCGCGCTGAAATGCATGGCGTATCTGCATAGCCACGCTCATCACTAAGTCGTATTATGGAGTTTTAGTTAGAATCTTGACTTTTAATATAGCCACCTAAAAGATCCATTAAGTTCCATAATGGAATTCTTTTAAAGTGGGGTAGCGGGACAGGAAGGCATGTGGGGTCTCTGCACCACAGTTACGTGCTAACATCCCAAGCTGTATTTAGTCCCAGTTCATTTGCCAAGTGGTTGCTCTTTCACTATTAGCCTTCAAGATCCAGTTCAAACACTCCTTGCTTTCAGCCCACATTTCCCTTCTCTCAAAATTTTATAAACCCCTTGTGTTCACTGGACACGTGGCTACACAGCCATAAATTATAAGCTTGCCTTCTATTACTGTTTTTTTGGAACCTGAAAAACACCTAGCACAACAATGCTAGAACACTAGAACATATCATGCATTACAATAAAAATGTATTAGAACCTTTCAACAGCAACAATACATGAGTCATAATAAAAGTTTTGAGATACCCAAAAATCAAGAAACATAGAATCCACTCAAACAGAAGCAAATGAAGCCCTTCCAGCAACACCAATAAGCCAAGCTAACTGAAACTTGCATGGGTGAATCGGAAAGGATACTTGTGGACTGTGTTTCTTGAAAGTGAAATAATGGACCATACCTAACAGTCTATCTCAAAACTTTCACAGTGACCTATATACTCTTAGTTTCTTAATGCCAGAACTTGGATCTTTTTAGACCAATCTTCCCACAGTACTAACCTTTTCTTGCTTTTTCTATTGACTTTAGTTTCTCTTTTGCTTGGTAAACAGCTGTTGCCTAATGTAAAAACAATAAAAAAAGAAATATATTTTATTCTTAACTATATCAAGAACAGTTTTTGGCTTAATTCACAAAATCGTTTATCCCACAGGAACTACATGCAAAATTTGGAAATCCACACAATTTTTCTGTTGTTCTGAAACCTCACTTGATATCATTTATTTCAGTTATATATATCTCTTTTTTTTTTCTTTT
>NW_003852501.1:761506-761873 GCF_000181295.1 Otolemur garnettii
CCTAGGTAGAGGGCTGTGGTGTCAGTATAGCTCAAAGCACCCTCAAACTCTTGGGCTCAAGCAATCCTTTTGCCTCAGCCTCCCAAGTAGCTGGAACTACAGGCATCTGCTGTGCCTGTAGTTAACAGTATGGAGTCAGAGAATTTCTGTTTAGATGCAATCTCTTTACTTTTTAGCCTTCTTGGGCAAATAAGTTATTTATTTAAAGTCTTGGTTTCTTCACTTGAATAATGACATTGACATTGTATGAACTGTTATAAAGACTGAAGTAATGCATTTGTAATACAAAGCACCAGGCCTGGTGCCTAAGTACTCGATCTTAGTTACTACTATCTACATCATAAAATTCAGTCACATGATCCTTGTT
>NW_003852501.1:762062-777738 GCF_000181295.1 Otolemur garnettii
TCTTTAATTCAATAATTACAATTGTGGGGATCTAATCCAAAGAGTGTAATCAAAATGCAATGGAAAAAAATTTCATCTGCAAAGATATCAAAGTATTATTTGTAACAAAACTAGAAACTAAACATAGAAGATATAATTACATAAAAAATACTTAAGTTTTGGGTGGTGCCTGTACTCAGTGGTTAGGGTGCCAGCAACATGCTCTAGGGCTCCGAGGTTCAAACCCGGCCCAGGCCTGCTAAACAAAAAAAAAAAGAAAAAAGTAGCCAGGCATTGTGGCAGACACCTGTAGTTCCAGCTACTTGGGAGGCTCAGGCAAGAAAATCACTTGAGTCCAAGAATTTGAGGTTGCTGTGAGCTGTGATGACACAGCACTCTACCAAGAGCAACAAAGTAAAACTCTGTCTCAAAACTTTGGTTTTAATAAATAGTACCTGTTTAGCCTAAGGATGAGAAAGAGACTGTGCATGTGCACACATGAGCCCCTGCCCTGAAGATTTCAATTATTAATAATTAAAACTTATATCAGATTAGGATAAAGCAAAACTTTCCATTTCCATAATTCCATACTGGGATATCTTTAAACAATGAAAATGTGGCTCAAATGTAATGCAGACTAACTGAAAATAATAGGAGAATGAGAATGGACTTTCATTTAACCACTGAGAAGATGTCATTTTTATATCTGGAAAATCATTTTCTGCTCTCCAAAATACTGACAGAATAAACAAACAATATCCCTTTTCACCACAAGAACAACCTCTGTCAACTTACCAGGATTTGCTCTGCTTCCTTTAGTTGTTTTTGTAGTTGCTGAATATCATTGTCTCTTTTCTCTACTTCTTTTTCTAAAACTTGCATTTCATGATGAATTTTTCCCTGATTAAGTGCCAATTTCATTAGTTCTTGAAATTCCCCATCACGGTGAATTAGCAACTCCAGGACCTGTCAGATGATAGTTGATTAAATCAGACAATAAAATACTGAAAGGCTACATTTCAATGAAACAAAGAATCCATATATGAATTGGCTAGGCTATAAAATGTTAACATCCTCAAAATATTATTTCTGATCTTTGTTTAAAAAAATAGCCTGCTTTGATTATTTTTGGAAATAGATTATTATCAAGGTTTTCTACTTTTTCTGCTATTCTTTAATACAAAATAAAATCACCCTTCTAGGACAAGTAATATGCCAACACGTGCAGGTTTATTCATTTCCCAGAGAAAATTTAAAAGTATATCCTTAAAAATGCAGTATAATGGAGGTTCTCACAGAATTTCGTACTTGAGATGATTTTAGATGGCACCAAGAACTCAGACTTTTGCAGGTACACATTTGTGCTAATATGTATTAGAAAAAAATGTTAACTAGGACATTAAACCTGTGATTTCAGACACAGCACAGCTTAGAATGAAGATGGTTTAAAAATATAGTGATTTCAAAAAACAGTAAATAAATAGGTCATATGCAGATATGGCAAAAAGTCATGAAGGTTAAAATGTATAAAATGCAAAGTCTAGGGTTCGTATCTCTAGTCCTCCATTTGCTAGCTGTGTGAGAGGGAAAGTTACCAGCCATTCTCAGCCTGTTTTCTCAGTAGGAGGGAAAGGGATATAGTAAGAGTAGCTATTATAAGAAGTTATGAGGATTCATGATAAAATGCACATGAAGTAGACACAGGAAGAGCCTTCTAAAGGCTGGTATCATCACCCCATTGCAGAATTAAGATACAATTCTAAATACTTGTACTTAACTGTGCTAAAAAGGGAATAATATATCATAAAGGAAATGACTATCAAAATCTACAATATTTTATTGAAAACTAAAAAATACAGTATCATTTTGACATAAAGTGCTTCTCATTTTGATAGGAATTGTGTGTAACAGACAAAAGACTATGGTATAACTTCTGTGTATTAAAGAGTATTTTAAACAAGCTTTTTCTATAAAAGGTGTATTCTATTTGTCCAATAGCTCTCTAATCCCCATTTCTCCAAGTCATAAGGAGAAAGCTAGGTTTCCATTTCTATAAAAGCTGTATTATTGGGAGGCGCCTGTGGCTCAGTGGGTAAGGTACCAGCCCCATATACCGAGGGTGGCGGGTTCAAACCCAGCCCCAGTCAAACTGCAACAACAAAAAAGAAAATCACCTAAGCCCAGGAGTTGGAGATTGCTGTGAGTTGTGACACCATAGCACTCTATGAGGGTGGTAAAAGGGTGATAAAATGAGACTCTGTCTCACTCAGTTCCATAACAACTTTCAAGATAACAGACTCTATAGATTTTATTGTTTAGTAGGAAAAAATTTTTCAACTAAAGTCAGAAGACCTAGGGTGTGGTTCCACTCACCATGGACCTCTAGTTCATTTGTTCATACTGAAGGTCATCTCACAGAAGCTTTAAGTGAAGACCATTACTATCCTAATTCCAAAATTCAATGTGAAATTATGAGTACTCAAAATGGTGGTAAGAAAATTTTCAAATAGGCACATCCTATTTTCTTTTTTTTTTTTTTTTTTTTGAGACAAAGTCTCACTTTGTTACCCTTGGTAGAGTGCTATGCCATCACAGCTCACAGCAACTTCTAATTCTTGGACTTAGGTGATTCTCTTGCAGCCTCCGTGTAGCTGGACTATAGAGGCACCCTCCATAATGCCTGGCTATTTTTGTTGCAGTTGTCACTGCTGTTTTAGTGGGCCCAGGCCGGGTTCGAACCAGCCACCCTTGGTATATGGGGCTAGCGCCCTACCCACTGAGCCACAGGTGCCGCCCGGCATATCCTATTTTCAAATCGGCAAATCCCCAATGAAAATTATACAGGAATCAACGGTGCTAAACTATATACATTCACAGAACTGTGACTCCTTAAAATGTGTAAGGTAGGTCAGGGGCAGTGGCTCAGGCCTATCCTAAGCACTTTGGAAAACTAAGGCAGAAGGATCTCTTGAGCCTGGGAGTATGATGTTCAGTGAGCTATAATCATACCACTGAATTCTAGCCCAGGCAACAAAGTGAGACTCTGTCTCAAAACAAAAACAAGAAGTGCTGATTATGTAGGTCTTACTATCATCTTCTGAATAATCTGTGTGCCTGGCTCACAGGGAGTACGTATTTAACAAATGTCTAGATTAAGTCTAGCCTTGCGTTCTACTTCTCACACATTTTGTATACATTCCTTTTTAATCCCACAAGCATCTATTAACAGAGTATCTGAGAGACAAGGAGTATTCTATTAACATATTTACCTCTAGCCTTTCTTTTCATAAAAACAAACAAAAATCCCAATACCCTAAAGTTAGTGGTTTTCTCTAACTTGTGGTCTTATCTGGATCCTTAATCTTTGAAGAAAACAGGTTCTTTGACACTTCTCTATTGGGCCCATCAGATGTCTCTCCCTCAAAACAAAACATGTCATAAGATAAAATTTGGATAACGAAGGGGCAGAGGATGGGAAGAAAAGGTCTGTGAGATATTGTCTGTTTGGGGGGATGTTTTGGTTTTTTGTTTTTTTCAGACATAGTTAGTTTCATTTTGTTGCCCTCAGTAGAGTGCCATGGTGTCACAGCTCACAGCAACCTCGAACCTCAAACTCTTGGACTCAAAGCGATTCTCTTGCCTGAGCTTCCCAAGTAGCTGGGACTACAGTCGCCTGCCACAACGCCTGGCTATTTTTAGAGACAGGGTCTGGCTCTTGCTTCAGGTTGATCTTGAACTGCTAAACTTAGGCAGTCCACCTGCATCAGCCTCCCAGAGTGCTGGGATTACAGGCGTGAGACGCCACACTTGGCTTGTGTCCTGTTTTACATCTTCTCTAGAAAGATTAATCATCCTCATTCATTTTCTCTTACACATATTTTTTAAATTTGGTAAAAGCATAATACAAAATGTAACTTTAAAAATTTTCAGACTCAGAAAAAAAATATGTTCACTATAGAAAATTAGAAGCACAGAAAAGTATAAAGCAAATAGGCTTGGTGCCCATAGCACAGTGGCTGCAGTGCCAACCACATACACCAAAGTTGGCAGGTTTGAACCCAGCCCAGACCAGCTAACCAACAATGACAACTGCAACCCAAAATAGCCAGGCATTGTGGCAGGTGCCTGTAGTCCCAGCTACTTGGGAGGCTGAGGCAAGAGAATCACTTAAGCCTAGGAGTTTGAGGTTGCTGTGAGCTGTGACGCCACAGCACTCTACCAAGGGTGACAAAGACAGACTCTGGTCTCAAAAAAAAAGTATAAAGCAAATAAAAACTACCTATAAATTCAATATCCACAAGATAACCTCTACTAACAGTTGTATGCTCTTTCATTTCCATTCATTTTTAAGTTTCTTTAGGGAAATTAGGCCTAATAAATGGCTAAGTTTATGACAGCACTAACTTTTGATTCCAAATATGGCTTTAATCTCCATTTAACAAAATTTTTTGGGTTAATTCAAAAGACAAAAGTACATAAATGGGCAAGTATAACTAGAACTATAAGGGAAAAGAATAACATACTGCCAAAACTTTAGGCAACTATTTTCTTCTTAGGCATACTGTTATGTACAGGAGGCAAAGAAAATATCAGTTTTAATGTTTTAATTAATAACAGGCTCTAATCTTCCTGTCCTTACACAAAGTATATATAAATAGGAAACTTGCAGAAATTATTGGTTTTGTTTTTTAAATTAAAAAAAGAAATCACTTACCTGGTTTTCCTCTCCAGTTTGTAACAACTTTTGGTTTCTTGATATTGCCAGCATTTCTATAAGTTCCCTAAAAGAAAAACAAACCAACAACAAAAAAAATTTACAAAGTTTCTACTTACACTAGATGTTTTCTTTCTTTTTTTTTAGAGACAGTCTCACTTTGTCACCCTTGGTAGAGTGCTGTGGAGTCACAGTTCACAGCAACCTCTGGGCTTAGGAGATTCTCCTGCCTCAGCCTCCCGAGTAGCTGGGACCACAGGCGCTCGCCACAATGCCCAGCTATTTTTTTGTTGCAGTTTGGCCGGGGCCAGGTTTGAACCTGCCCTTGGTATATGGGGCTGGCACCCTACTGAGCCACAGCGCCACCCTTCTTAACTGCTCTGCTCTCTATCTAGCTGACTTGCTGGATGTGAGGTACTCACAGCATGCTGAACACTTCAGCAACTGCCCTATGGTCCCCCAGGACTGTGGATTCCAGCTCTCACTGCTACACTGCACTCTCACCAAGACCAGCTGTGCTTGTTACCAAACTTACTTATACAAGTTTTGCTTATCACTATAATTATATAAATATCGATCACACAAATACCAATAAGATATGATTGTGAATAGAGTTCTTTTTTTAAAATTTCAGATTAACATGAGGGTACAGATGCTTGGGTTACACCTTTTGCGTTTGTTACGTAGCGTGTCAGTTGTAGAGGGTAAGGTGTAGTTCCTCACTCAGGAAGTGTGCCTGTTAGGTGAGAGCGCATTAAGTTCTTTCTATAAAAACTAAGCCAAATGCTTGGAAAGACTCAATAGAGGTTTGCGAAGGACAACTATAAACAACCATGGAAAAGTCACGGAAACTCAGCCAGAGTCTAGTCTAAGACTTCTTAGAAATCAAACCAGAAATCATGGCAATGCATTCTGAATGATTTATGCATGAAAAACTTCTACATCAAAAGTCTGTAGACCAAAGCCACATATCTGCAGTCTTTGTGAGTAATGTGTTCTTGGAAGAAAGCAAGCCCATCCATCAGTTTCCATGCTGTATATGGCTGCTTTTCCACTACAAGGGCAGAGCTGAGTAGCTGCAGCACAGACCATGGGTTACGCAAAACCAAACATATTTACTATCTGGCTCTTTGAAGAAAAACTTTCCTGACCTTTGTCTTATATGAAATTAGCGAAGAAACATTATATATTTTAAGGTAAAATAAAGCAATTAAAACCAGCACATTGTACCCCATAATTGCAATAATGTATACAGCTATGATTTAATAAAAACATGAAAAAAAATAAAATAAAGCAATTAAGGGATGCATAGATCATTTTTTAATGACTCTCCACTTTAAATGTTGTTTTTAATTAAACAAATACCAGCTAAGAGATTTTCACACATGGTAAAATTCTATCCTTCTAGAAGGCTCACTTAACAGATATGCCAATTTTCCTATATGAAAGTTAGTAACAAATAAGAAAAAAATGTATAGCAGGTAATATTTATGTATTAGTCTTGAACTTGTTGATAGATGGGACTTTTCAGAAATTATGCAGGATAAGGCAGCCTTACAACTAGCTACCTGATACTGCTCTAGTCAGACCAAGTGTTGGGACCTTCTCACCGACTGCCAAATTATTTTTACCTTTCTTTTTCTACCTTCCTCCTGCTAGCCTCAGACCATTTTTCAAGATGATGCCAATTGGACTTAACCCCAACCATTATATTTCCCCCATCATTATGTGTTAATTAATGGAAAGCACATATAAGAACACAAAGCATTCATTTACTCATCCATCAAATGTTTATTGAGTGCCTATTTATGTGCCAGCCACTTTCTAGATACTTGGGTTATAAAAGTGAACAATGGCACGTACATTCTAACACAGGGGAGAATAAGAGAAGAAATAAAACCAGAGTAATAAGGATTGGGAAGGGAATAACGCAGAGTGCTATAGTAGAGACTGTCCAGGAGGTGGGATCTACTTAAACTGGGTAGTCAGGTCTTGAGAGAAGCCAACCAAAACATTCTGAGAGGAAAGAACACTCAGCAGAGCTAGTTCAGTGGCCCACAGATGGGTTTGCAGAGGTGCAGCCAGAGCACTACAAGCACTGTGGAGAGGACAAGGCAGGCAGGCAGGGCCTGATTATGTAGGGCCTGTAGTCATGGTAAAGGATTAGTGTTTCATTCAAATTCCAAAAGGAAAATGGGCACAGTGTGGGGTTGTATGGCACACCTTTCGGGTGTGGGACACAACTAAAAGAGGGACTCTCCATAACAAATTCAAACACTGTGACCTGGTTGTTTATACCCACACATTAACCTGAAATAAAAAACACAAAAAGTCCAATAGGAAGCCACTAATCATTTTAAACAGGCAAAGGACATGACCTGATTTATATTTCTAAATAATTCCTGAGTTATTTGGTAAATAGACTGTAAGAGCTCCAGAACAAGAAACACGTTAGGTGGTTTTATAGTATTCTAGGCAAAAGATCACAGGCATTGGCTTTGACTAGGTCCTAGCCTATCGTATTTAATAATGGTAGTTAGTGGGAGAAACACAGACAGATGTCGGCTATCTTTTGGAGGTAGAGCTGTCTGGACTTTGAGATGGATTAAATTGAAATTATATGAAAACAGCACATCACATGAACCTTTTTCCATACTCCACAGATGAGACAGTCAAGAACTTTTAGTCTAAGTAAAAGCTGGTTTCTGGCAGGGGGAGGATGATGGTAACTGCAGTAGGACTAGGGCAGGGAATGAAAAGGAGCCTTTTTGTTTTTCTCATAGATCTGGGAATGTAAATCCACAGAAAACTTTACATGGGTTTGCCTTAGGCACAGAGGAGTACAGGGGAAGAAGATGTCACCTCTGAGACTTAGTGACATTCTTAACAGTCCAAGACAGAATGGAAACCTCTACTCTCTCCAATGGTGAGAAGAGGCTGAAGGGTGCCTGTGCCCACTCTGGTTACAGGTGTGGAGATAAGAGCCTCTTCCTGCCACAGAGGAAGAAAAAAGCATTCCTGGCTTACCACATTAGGATCCAGCCACATTTTCCCATAGAAATATAGTGGACATAGGGCTTAGAGCCCATATTATTAGTGGTAGTATCCTTCAGGTAAATTATGGTTAACAAGAATTAACAAGTTGGTGTAGAAACCTCAAGATCCCTCTCTATATGGTTTCTGTGAGACAATGAGTTCTGACATATAGACAGGTTAAGAAAAACTTTTAAACTACAATCTGTTTCTATTGTTTTAATTTCCTCTAAAGACTGCTTCACTCTATTACATTTTACCTGGTAACAAATATACTGAAAAACTATATAATCCTAACAGTAAAAATAAATCCTAAATTTCATATCTGCTATTTTCTAAAGTCAACAGGCTCAATATAAAAACAGGTAAGGCATGGTGGGGCACAGTAGCTCATGCCTGTAATCCTAACACTCTGGGAGATCATGGTAGGAGAATCTCTTGGGCTCAGGAGTTCGAGACCAGCCTGAGCAAGAAACCCCATCACTACTAAACATAGAAAAATTAGCTGGGCATCATGGCAGATACTTGTAGTCCCAACTATTTGGGAGGCTGAAGCAGGAGGATAGCTTGAACCCAGGAGTGTGAGGTTTCTTTGAGCGAGGCTGATATCAGAGCACTCCAGTTGAGCCAACAAAGAGAGACTCTGTCCCCTCCTCCCCCAAAAAGGGCACAGTAGTGAGATTTTCTTCTTACATTTTATAAAATGCAACCGTACACAAATACCAAGAGGCCAATGACAAACTTCATATATCACAGAATCAGTACATGTAACTAAGTCTGAGAGTGAGCACACAATGGGACTTTTCTGAAGGCCAATCACACTTGACTAGGTTCATTCTGTGGAGTTCCCATGAGCCTTAGGTGGCAAACCAGAAAGTGACATCTCTTCTATACCACCACCATCTCCAGCTTCACAAAAGAGGTACATATTTCATTTACCTACTGTCACTTGCTTTTTCTTTAGAGATGAACAAATAACGTGGTGGATAAGTCATGAAAAAATCAAAGAAAAATGAGCTTTCAAGACAATGGTCACGAATACTGACCACCCAGCCCCTCAAGGAAGAAGAATCCTATCACCAAACTGTCAGTACATTCAGTAAGGAAGATTACAAATTAATAAGACGTCAAAGTCTTTTTGGCACTTATGGAAAAAGGACAACAGAACTACAGCTTCTTTTAGAGGAGGCAAAAGAGAACTCAGTACCTCAACTGATAATGTACAACTGGAAGGCTGAAGGAGATTTCAGAAACACTGAGGTTCTCGAGGAAAACGTAAATGACCATCCACTACTTCAGTGGGTAAACCTGTTTCATCAAATGGGAAATGCTATCCTCAATAATGAAGGCAAAAATCAAATATGCAAAGTTACAAATTGGTTGACTCTAGATGCAAGAGAATTTCTATTTAGTCTAAACTTTAACCTAACTAACAAATTACTCGATGATGCTATCCCAAGTGAAGAGTACATGAATATCAAGTATATGCAATCCTGTAGGTATCGAAAGCATCAGGAAAACACACTTCAGATATACAACCAAGCGGCCAGACGATCCAAAGGCAAGATCTCGAGACTGACCACTGGATTGTCCAATGTCAGAAGAAATTCTCAAAGACCATTACCTTGGATGGACAGGCTCAGAAAAACAGTTCCTGAACTTGGTGAACATGAAATATATACCAGGGCTACTCAACAAAACAGAAATGGTACAGCAAGTAAAGCTCAGAAAAGAAATGAATTTACTGAGCTCAAGAGCAGAAAGGTGAGAAGTAATAGTTCATTGGATATACTAAGGCAAAGATTTGAAGTTCTAAGAACAAGACCTACTCAGAACAAAAGACTGCAGCCACTGTTTCCCAAAGAGGGTGTCACTTCTTCACGAAGACAATGTATTCTGAGAAAAATTAATCGCTACCATCCATACCATATGGTTGGTCAAAATACACAAACAATAAGGAACACTTTAACTAGACTAATTTCACACTCAGCAGCACCATCAAGATTCCTTAACAAAGATGTCAGAAGCCAATCAAGTATTAGACTTAGCCTTCAGGTAAGAATTCTCCCAGGAGAAATAGCTCAAGGGAATACTTCGGGCAGAACATCCACAATTCAAAGAACTGGAAAAATTGGCTCATACAGGAGCAGCAGAGGTATTTCCCAGTTAATCATTAGTTGTTCTAAATTCAGTGCAGCACAAACTTGCATTAGAACTACACGGCTACCTCTTCAAGGTATTTCAGAGACTTGCTATGGCAGATCAATGGTTCTAAAAGCACTGGTTAGGTTCAGCACACTGAGTTTTTCAAATGAAAGTTGGTCCTATTTAGAAAAGCAGTGGGCTAGGCAGCCTTCATGGGATGTTAATGTGTTGTTTAATAACTTAAAAAGAATAAGAACTCAACATGAACTAAATGAAGCTTTAATCAGCTGTCCTAAAGACAGTAATGTAGTACAGAACAAAGACATCACTAATTTAACCGAAAACATCATACTACAAATGCTCTGTCTGGCCAGTATCTTTTTACTGAGAAATGATGCAGGTATTCATTTAAGAGGACTAACTAATTATAAAGAAACCAACAAAGTCTTCATCACAAAGTATAAAACCAGCACAGACAAAGAAGATAGAGCTTGCATTAATCTGTGTAATCATTCGCATAGAGGCAATACCCTAAGACAGCTGCCCTGTGCCTATGAGTTTCTTGCTCATGGTACTCATCACTGGCCAGCTGAAAATTCCATGTGCCCTATTTGTCGTCAGATATTATCTGAGTCTAATACAGTTTAAACAGTGGATTAAACGCGTAAGCCATTTAATACCATGTGTTCTGGTATCTGTGCTTTTAGGTTTTTCTTTCATCATTTAATATCATGCTGACCTAGTATCCTGGTAAGTAACTCTGTGGCAGGGACTAAATTTACAGCAAAGGTGAAAGGCCAGGAGAGGTGGCTCATGCCTGTAATTCTAGCACTCTGGGAGGCCTAGGTGGTTAGATTGCTTGAGCTCAGGAGTTGGAAACCAGCCTGAACAAGAGCAAGATCCCATCTCTACTAAAAACAGAAAAATCAGATAAGTGTTGTGGGCGGCCCCTGTAGTCCCAGCTACTTGAGAGGCTGAGCCAAGAGGATTGCTTGAGGCCAGGAGTTTGAGGTTGCTGTGAGCTATGAAGACGTGCCATTGCACTCTACCCGGGGTGACAGAGGGAGACTCTGTCTAAAAAAAAGAAAGTACAGTAAAGGTAAAATGCCTATTGTTAATTACATCAGGTATATTTCAAAATACAGGAGATAAGATTTATTTTGAAGCTGTCAAAGAATGTTATCTACAAAAAAGGTGACATTTGAGCTGGATTTTGAAGGATTAATTTGGAAGTGGAGTGGGAAGGGCACTGATGATAAAGTCTGGCTAGTGTGGGAATGGCGAGTACTCACCAAGGCTAGAGTGAGGGTTAAGGAGGGCAGAGGGGTGTGGCAGAAAATGAGGGAGGACAGGATGGGCTGAGAGAGATGGAAAATGAACTTGCCGCACAAACTTAAGGAATTTGGGCGTAACAACACTGGACAATGGGAACCTACCAAATATTTTTCTGCAGAAAAGTGATATGAAATGCCTTTTAAAACAGTAACCGGTCTTGGGCAGCGCCTGTGGCTCAGTGGGTGGGGCGCCGGCCCCATATACCTAGGGTGGTGAGTTCAAGCCCAGCCCAGCCAAACTGCAACCAAAAAATGGCTGGGCGTTGTGGCGGGCGCCTATAGTCTCAGCTACTCAGGGAGGCTGAGGCAGGAGAATCGCCTAAGCCCAGGAGTTGGAGGTTGCTGTGAGCTGTGTGACATGGCATTCTAACTCAAAAAAAAAAAAAAAAGTCTTAGGCAACTCAAAAGGATAAAATGCATAAGAATTAAGGTAAGTAGTGACAGCGGGGATAGGAATGAGGTCAAATCTGAACATTTAGGAGGTAGAACCAATACAATTTAACAACCAAGTTAAATGAGGGAGTTAAGAAAGACTCCAAGTTGAAAGACTTATCAGGAAAGGTGACAGAATATGGAGAATGATATCCAAGTTCATCTATCTCTGCCACATAAGCTGTACTCTAGTCATCCGAAACTACTAAATTGCAATTCCAAGTCGTGGATGCTCCCGGTCGCGTTTCCAGGCTTTTGTATCTACCGGTTGCCTAGTGAGTCCGTTGAACTCTTTTTTTCAGGAAACCTGCCCTGACCAGAGCCGGAAAAGGTGCCTAGTCCCTGTGCTCCCGTAGCCTGCAGGGGATCCCTTCAATCACTTTACACACGGTCACTCCCTTTAAACAATCTACATCCAGCCGCCCCTTAGCTTCCACCTCCCCAGCACTGGGCACCCAGGAGCAATTCCATAAATGTTAGCTCAGTGTCGGTGGCCGACGGGGCTGAGATGGCGCGATTTCTGAAGTTCTGCTACGGCTCTTACACTCCTGGGGTTCCAGGACCCCTATCATTCTAAAATATCCCCCAGTGGGAAAAATACACCTCCCAAAGTTCTGAAGGTTTGCAGACCCCAAGTCCTCAACACTTGTGCCCCAGAGGTTCCCCCGAGTTAGGTTCTCCCCGCCAAGCGCCCGGATCAACTCCGGGGTCAGCCCCCCGCCACAACCCCAGCCGGGCTCTGAGGCAGACCTCATTACCTCGACAAGACCTCCAGATCTTCAAGCGCAGACAGCAGCCGCTCTCGCGTGCTGTTACCACCGGCAGCCCCCACGCTGCCTGCGAGCCGCTCCTTCTCCTTCTCCCCACTGGAAGACGCGGCCATACTCCCTACGCACTAATAGCCCGGCGCATGCACGGGGCGCACCGACACCAGGGCGAAGGAGCTTATATGGGCTCGGAAGCGGAAGAAAGAGTCATAGAGGCGAGGGAATAGAGGCTCGGCCAGAGCGCCCCCTGCGTGCCTGGAGGCGCAATGCGGAAGGTGGCGCCATCTGCTGGGCCAGCAAGGGTTTTGACGTTCAAACCTTGGGAGAGACCGTTGAACCGAGAACAGGAAGCACAGCACAGGCAGGGCCTAGTGTTTTCAAGAATCAATAGGAGGTGGGACTTCGCCTAATGTGCATAATGCAATGGTACATTTTAAAACTTTTAAGAGTAGAGTATAAATGTCTTACCACATCAAACAAGCAATTGAGGTGATGGTTATATTAACAAGTTTGATGTAAGCTTTCCACATTGTACATCAAATCAGCACATTGTACCCCATAAATGCATTAATGTACACAGTTGTGACTTAATAAAATAAAAAGAATCAACAGGAGGCTTCTCTTAAATGGTTTTGTTTAGTTTTTATTCCTGGGACAAAGTCTGTCTCTGTCATCTGGCTAGAGTGCAGTGGCTTTGTCTTAGCTCACTGCAATCTCAAACTCCTGGGTTCAAACAGTCTTCCTGCCTCAGCCTCCAGAGTATTCCCACGATATCTGCAATTTTTTTTTTCTATTTTTTGTAGAAAGGGGTCTTGCTCTTGCTTAGGCTGGTCTCAAACTCTTGGCCTCAAGCAATCTTCCTGCCTCAGCTACCAGAGTGCTGGATTACAGGCCTGAGCCACCCTGCCCAGTCTCTGATTGTATTCTTGATCATCTCTCCTGCAATAGAAATAGAGATAACAGGAAGAGGAAAGAAAACCAATTATTATTCTTGATGGGTGCATCTGTTTTTCTATGAAGACAGTGGGAATGTCTCTTCCAAAACCTGTTGGTCTCTAAGGGCCTTTAATACAAAATATTCTTTATACCAAGGAGTCATATTTTAGGGTAAAATTCTCTGAACTCTTTCAGTGCTCTAGGCATAAGTGGATCGTATAACATTTTATCTTTCTGTGACGGGCTTATTTCACTTAGCACAATGTCCTCAAGTTTCATCCATATTATAACATGTGTCAGAATTTCCTTCTTGGTTAAGGCTGATTACATTCATTATATGTATATACCACATTTTATTTTTCCATTCATCGGATAATCAACATTTGGATTGCTTCCATGTTTTTATAATCTGTCTTTATAATCATACATCTTCCAACAAAATGGTTTGCTCATTGCTCAAGGCAACTGTTGCACTGAATGAGTCAATGTACTGGCAACCCCCAAGTTACAAACATTCAACTTACATACAACTCACACTTACAAACTATGAACTGAGGCTCTTACAGGTAATAGGTAAATGTACCTATTCCAACTTAAATACAAATCCACCTTAAGAACAAACCTACAGAAACTATCTCATTCATAAGCTGTGGACTGCCTATAGTATGTAAGTGGTAGCTAATGAATATGTTGGCATTCAGCAATCTTGTTCTTGGGTTTACTATGCTCTTGGCTGAAGAATGAACAGACCTAACAAAAGCAAGGCAAATGTGAAACCAAGTTTATTGAGGAAGTATAAGACACTTTCTACAAAATACAGAGCAAGAGCAAGAACAAGATATAGGTTTACAGAGCAAGAGTAGCAAGTGTGTTTGTTGTAGGCTCCCTTCTTGTAACAAAAAGACTCTGGCAATGGTCTGAAGTCCTATTTCATAGTGTCTGAATCGGGTCCTCGTTGCGGTTCAGAAACACTTTGCTGGACTGTTAAGAAGCTGATAATTAGCCTTAGGTTACTCTAGGTCACATTCCACATCCTACTCTGCCTGGGCCGCCTGGACTGTGAGGCGGGGGTGGGGGGTTCAGGGGAGAGGTCCTCACTTCTTTTGCAAACTAGCAGGGGTTCTTCCTTCTCTCAGATGTGGCAGTTGTCCAGGGCAAGATTTAGGTGGGGCAGTACCAAGATGGCCTCCCTTGTCCTTCTTCCCAAGTGAGGCAATTGCTCGAGGTAGCACCAAGGCAAAGGAGTCTGGGAGGTCCCTTACTATCTACCTAACAACTATAGTAGTTTAAATAATGATGTGGCACATATTACAAATCAGAACTGGGTGTCAAAGCCAAAAATGCACTGCATCCCACTTTTCCAGAGTGTTTTTTGGTGAACTTCAATAAGATCAAATCAATATAAATAAAAAAATTCATGATGTAGGCTAGGCATGGTGGCTCACACCTGTAATCCTAGCAGCCTGGGAGGCCGAGGTCAGCCTGAGCAAGAGTGAGACCTCATCTCTAAAAATAGCCAGCTGTTGTGGCAGGTGCCTGTAGTCAGCTACTTGAGGCAAGAGGATTGCTTGAGCCCAAGAGTTGGAGGTTGCTGTGAGCTATGATGCCACAAAGAGAGACTGTCTCAAAAAAAAATTCATGAGGTAACCATGAGGCTTTGAATTTCCACAGTGTAAAGATATTTGTGCTTAAGGTGGCTTCTCATGTAGACAGTGCAAGAGACCCTTGGAAACCTTGTGTTTTCTGACCATCCCCCACTTCTGCTCTTGGCTAACTCTCTTTATTAATGCAGTCCATTCTCAGGCAAAAGAATATCTGTACCTTTTGCAAGGTAGATTTAAGCTTTCTTAATTACAATTTCAATCAAAGAATGCCTCCCAGGCCTATATTAAGTAATTTCTTATGTTAAGTTTCCAGGGTAACAAAGTATTGTTGCAGAGAGAATGGCCTGTAACAATGGCAAAAATATTTTCTGCCTGCCCAGCTTTTTGGGAACTGAGACCTGCATCCCTGCTTCAGGACAGTCATCAGGAGTGGCAGGAAAATGTCTCTTGTTCTTTGTGCCACAGGAGAGAGCTCAAGGGAATCATCTAGGCTCAGGTTACAAGATGGTTTTAGCTAAAGACAGGATTAATCTGGATGGAGGTCATGATAGTATCTTATCCAAAAACAGGATGACTCCAGGGAGAGACCATGAGATTGACTTGGCCCAAGATGGGATTATTGGATTAGAACCTTTAAAAGCTCCACTCAGAAGCAGGAATGTGGATTTTGAGACCATTGTCTGCTATTTTCCTCCTTTGCTGACAAAGTAATAAACTTCTCTTTCCTTCTCC
>NW_003852501.1:777895-808053 GCF_000181295.1 Otolemur garnettii
CAACCTCTAACTCCTGGGCTCAAGCAAGTCTCCTGCCTCAGCCTCCCAAGTAGCTGGGACTACAGGCGCCCACCACAATGCTTGGCAATTTTTTGGTTGCAGCCATCATTGTTGTTTGGTGGGCCCCGGCTGGATTCAAACCCGCCACCTTAAGTGTATGTGGCTGGCACCTTAGCCACTTGAGCCACAGGCACCAAGCCTGTCCCTCTTTTTCTTATGTGACTTCGGGAACAAGTGCCAAACTTTCTTTTGGTAACACTCCTATAGTATATGTTGCTTTTGTTTGCTCAGTTCTCATGGAGTAGGCCACAATTCTGATAAGGGGAAGTGTAAGATCACCTTAGTGTAACAGCCACATAAAAATTCTGAGAGGATCCTAAGGAGTTAAGTATGATCAATTATACTTGTACATCACAGACACTGGGGATCAGTGTATGAAACATATATGTGTATGGGAACTCCAGACCTCTTTAGAGTTATTGCAAATTCATATCCATATTAAGCAGTTTGTATAGACTAATAACTAACCGGATCTTCTACAGATATATGAGTTCTGACAATAAAGTTCTCAAACTCATTCTAGAAAAAGTGCTGCATACCTCATTGTTGAATATCCCTCTAGTCACCTCTGAAGTACTCCCCGTGGGAAACTACGCACAGGTGCCAGTGCCTAGCACACCCTTAAAAGCAATTTTGGAACTACCTTTACCTTTGATGTCCCAAATGTCATCAAAATGTCTTCCTTTCAGCATTTCCTTTATCTTTGGGTAAAGAAAAAAGTCACTGGGGCCAGATCAGGTGAGTAGGGAGGGTGCTCCAATAGTTATTTGTTTACTGGCTGAGAACTCCCTCCTGACAGTGTTCACTGGTGAGCTCCTTTGGGACCATTTTTGCACATACTTTTCTCACACCAAGATTTTCCATTAAAATTTTTCTGTTTCTCTATTGATGTTTACTGGACTTCTATGCTCCTCATAACCAGTCAATATTTTTTTGTCCCCCTCTGTCCCCCTCAGTCGAGTGCCTTGGGGTCATACCTCACAGAAACTTCAAACTCTTGGGCATAAGCAATCTTATTGTCTCAGCCTCCCAAGTAGCTGGGACTATAGGTGCCCACCACAACAGCTAGCTATTTTTAGAGATGGGATCTCACTCTTGCTCAGGCTGGTCTCAAATTCCTTAGCTCAAACAATCTATTTGACTCAGCCTCCCAGAGTTTTAGGATTACAGGTGTGAGCCACCTGCCCAGCACCAATGAATGATTTTGACACACAATTTATTGAATTTTTGCAATTTTTTTTATCAGTTCTGCTCATTACTGGCTGCCATGACCACTTTTCTTGTCTTTCTTTCTTTTTTTTTAAAGACTGAGTCTCACTTTATTTGCCCTTGGTAGAGTGCCATGGCATCACAGCTCTTGGGCATAGGTGATTCTCCTGCCTCAGCCTCCTGAGTAGCTGGGACTACAGGCACCTGGCTATTTTTGTTGTTGTTGTTACAGTTTGGCCAGGACCAGGTTTGAACCTGCCACCCTTGGTATATGGGGCCGGCACCCTACTCCCTGAGCCACAGGTGCTGCCCCCAGACTATTTTTCATCAGTGATGCTTTCTCTCCCCTCAGAAAAAAGTTTAATCCACTTGTACACTACAATTTTATTCATAGCATTATCCCCCACAAACTTGGACTAACATGTTCTTGGTTTTACTTCCACTCTTGTCAAGTTTAACAAGTTTAATGTTTGTTCATTGTTCTAATCTAAGCTCCCACATTCTCAAAACCACACACAAAAACACAGCAATAATGAATGCCACTAAGCAAGACACTACCATGTGTCAACACAAACACAGCTGAGACACTGATATACCAAGGTTATGAAACCTTACTGAGTTGTTTGTACAGTGCTGCCAATGTAAGTGCATGGTGGCAAGTTCCCAAATGTAATTGTAAGACCTCATACTCATCCAGTTTTACAGATCTAGGTATGATAAACAATGAATTATTATTATTTTTTATTTTTATTTTTTTGTAGAAACAGAGTCTCACTTTGTGGCCCTTGGTAGAGTGCTGTGGTGTCACATAGCTCACAGCAATCTCCAACTCCTGGGCTTAAGCAATTCTCTTACCTCAACCTCCTGAGTAGCTGGGACTTACAGGCACCCACCACAACGCCTGGCTATTTTTTGGTTGCAGTTCAGCCAGGGCCACCCTCGGTATATGGGACCAGCGCCTCTGAGCCACAGGCACCACCTGAATTATTTTTTAAAGTACTACTAAAATCGTGGTAATTTTGGGTGTTAAGTATATATTTTCTCAATTTATACATTCAAAAAGGACACTAATTTTTTATGATATTTTACTTTTTTTTCCACAAGGAAATAGCATTTAATGAACTTCCCCTCCATGTGGCTTCAAGCCACCAGGACACAACCCTGTCCAACACCTTTAATCTTCTCTTCAGCTCTTCTGCTGAAGAATTTGGCCTTCACAATGACTGACTGCTTGGGAGTTTTCCCTTCCCCAGAAGTTTGTAGTAGCTTGATCATACTACATCAATGATGGGAGCAACTTTAGTCTTGTTTTTGGCAGCATTTACCCATGTCCACTCAATGACAAATGTCCACAATTTATCAGGGTTGACAGTTGGGCAATAGCTCTGGTTCCTCTTTAAATGGTAATGCCTCATACCAACTTTCCCAAAGTAACCTGGGTGATATATGTTGAAGTTGATCCTGTGATGATGCATGCCACCAGCATTACCTTGACCTCCTGGGTGCTTCCTGTGCTTGCCAATATGGCTGTGGCCATGGCTCACATGGCCCTGAAGCTTCTAGGTCTTCCTCAGTCTGGATGGTATGTCGGCAGCTGAGACAAAAAAGAATGATATTTTACTTTTTAATATGCCAGTCACTATTCTAGGTTCTTTAAAAATATTAATTCATGGCTCGATGCCCATAGCACAGTGGTTACAGCACCGGCCACATACACCAAGGGTGGCAGTTCGAACCCAGCCCAGGCCAGCTAAACAACTGCAACAAAAAAAAATAGCTGGGCGTTATGGTGGGTGCCTGGTAGTCCCAGCTACTTGGGAGGCTGAGGCAAGAGAATTACTTAAGCTCAGGAATTCGAAGTTGCTGTGAACTGTCACACCATGACATTCTACCCAAGGTGACGTAGTGAGCTCTGTCTCAAATATATATATATATATATTAACTCATTTAATTTTCATAACACTCCTATGAATTAAGTACTATTGCTATCTCCGTGTTACAGATAATAAAACTAGAGAAGCAGAAAGAGTAAGAGACATTCTAGGGGCCAGGTGTAGCGGCTTATACTTGTAATCTTAGCTCTCTAGGAAGTCAGGGTAGAAGGATTGCTTGAAGTCAAGAGTTGGAGACCAGCCTTAATAAGAGCACAACCCCATCTCTACAAAAAAAATACAAACATTAGGTGGGTATGGTGGCCTGCATCTGTAGTCTCAGCTACTGAGGAGGCTAAGGCCAGAATGTCACTTGAGCATAGGAGTTTTAGGCTGCAGTGAGCTATGCTGACACCACTGTACTCCAGCCCAGGCAATAGAAGGAGACTCTGTCTAAAAAAAGAGATAGATAAGGAAAGAGACATGAGGTCATGCAGTAAGTAGCAAAGCTGGGATCTGAACCCAGAGTTTGGCTCCTGGGTCTGTGCTCTTTACATTGGTTATCCTGACCGTTTTTAAACAAAGAAGAATCTTCATGGACTCAAAAACAATTGAGTACCTCTGACCAAAAATAAAAAGGGTCTTCTGTAAGTTTGCGGAAAAGTGGAATCAAAGATAAAAATAAAAAACTTAAACTTTGTTTCTGAACATAAGCTTCCTCAAGGTCAAGACACTTTTGTAAGCAACAATCCCAGCCATTTAGTCCATCCCTAAATAACAAAATGTCCTCAGAATTTAAACATGTCATACCAGTCTTTCCTACAGTATTAAGTGAAGAAAAATGGGTGCCTTTTCAAGATTTTTTTTTAAGATTGCAAAATAAAAAGATGTCAGAAGGAGCAAAATCAAGACTGTAGGATAGATGTCTAACGGTTGTTCATTGAAACTTTCACAAAATTGCCCTTAGTTGATGAGAAGAATGAGCAGTAGCAGTGTCACTACAGAGAAGGACTTTCTGGCAAGGACTTTCTGGGTATTTTTCTGCTAAAGCTTTGGCTAACAGTCTCAAAACACTCTAATAATAATCATATCTTACTGGGCTTTTTGCCCCCCAGAAAATTGACACACAAAATGATTTTAGCATCCAAATAACTCTTGACTTGACCTTTGCTATTGACCACTTTGACTCTGACTCTAGACCACTTCCAGCAAGCATAACCATTGCTTTGATTGGGCTTTGTTTTCAGGATCATACTGGTAAAGCCATGTTTCATCTCTTGTTATAATTCTTCAAAGAAATGCTTCAGGATCTTGATTCCAAATTTCTGTCGAAAGCTCTGTGTTGTCTGCAATTGATCTAGGCACAAAGGTCTAGGCACCTATTGAATGGAAAGTTAGCTCAACTTCAATTTTTCTGTCAGACCTGTGTGAGCTGAACCAATTGAAATGTCTGTGTAAGGTCAGGACAAGTGGCTCACGCCTGTAATCCTACCTTGAGCTCATGGGTTTGAGACCAGCCTGAGCCACAGACTGACTTTGTTTCTAAAAATAGCTGGGCGTTGTGGTGGGCACCTGTAGTCCCAGCTACTTAGGAGGCTGAGGTAAGATAATCACTTGAGCCCAAGAGTTGGAGGTTGCTATGAGCTATGACATCATGGCACTCTACCAAGGGTGACAAAGTGAGATTCTGTCTCAAAAAAAAAAAAAAAAGTTTCTAATAAAAACAAGATTTTTTTTTTAATTAAAAAAAAAATTTTTTTTGGCAGTTTTTGGCCAGGGCTGGGTTTGAACCCACCACCCCTTGCATATGGAGCCAGCACCCTACTCCTTTGAGGCGCTGCTCAAGATCATTTTTTAATTACCATTTCCTGGCCCTACAAGCTATCACATCCATCGCCCTAAAGGTGGGCACTCTCAATATTCTTAAGTATTTCTTCTATACTTTACTTCCATATTTTAAAATAATATATATCTCTATTCAACTGTTTTAGAAATTTATTTCTTTCCTATTATGATGAATGAAGACTTTATCTCCCTTTCATGTCCCATTCCTCTTCCTCTATGTCCCAACACTTAGAATTTACTTGAGATGTGTAACATGTCACTGTAGAACTTTTTAAAAATCAAACCGTATAGGCCAAGCATGGTGGTTCACACCTATACTCCCAGCACTTGGGAGGCCAAGGCAGGAGTATAGGCCTGAGCTTACAGTTTTGAGATCAGCTTGAGCCAGATGAAACTCCACCTCTAAAAATAGCCAGGCATTGTGGTGGGCACCTGTAGTCCCAGCTACTTGGAAGGCTGAGGCAAGAGAATTGCTTAAGTCCAAGAGTTTGAGGTTGCTGTGAGCTATGATGCCACAGCACTCTACTGAGGATGACAAAGTAAGACTCAGTCTCTAAATAAATAAATAAATAAATAAAACAGAATAGAAGAGAAAATGTATAAAACATCAGCGTGCATAGTACTGATCTGCAGAAACTTTTCTTTCCAGTTATACTAGTATATGTATGCTTATGTGTTCTGGGTCAAAAGTAAAATGTATTTTTTCATATGTATTGAAAAAGTTTGAAACTTTAAAGGTGAGGTCCTCAAAGAAGTGATGAAATTAAAACGAGGCCATTAGGATGGCTCTTAACCCAATGTACCTGGTATCCTCATTCCATGTAAGAAGAGGAAAAGGGACACCAGACATACATATGCACAGAGAAAAGACCATGGGAGGCACAGTGAGAAGGTGAACAGAGGCTATCCAAGGAGAGAGGCCTTAGGAGAAGGCTGCACCTCGATCTTGGGCTTTTGGACTCCAGAATTGTGAGAAATTAATTCCTATTGCTTAAACCCCCCATCTGTGGTACTTTGTTATGGCAGCTCTAGCAGACTAGTAGAGAGGGAATGAAACCACCATTTTCAGTGTTAAACACAGGGCCATGAGGTGGGAATTGTAGTAGAGAAAAAATATATATACTGTGTATATAACCAGCCATTGTTCCCTAGCTTGCTTTCCTATCATTGCTTACCACTCAGGAGTCACATAGCTGATGGCCATAAAGATTCTTAGCTTTCTTCATTGCCCCCATTGATAGCATCACCCCTGTGAAACCTAAGGCTAATAGTTTTTGAGATACCCTCCAGGCCAGGCATCCCAGTGGAACAACTGATCGCCTAGGTCAGTGGCCCATACCAAAGAACTGACTCAAATGCTCTTGCAACTCCCACCCAAGAACGGACTCAGCAAAGACAATTTCTACACCCAGAGTTCTGCCCCAAACCCAGCCAAACTATCTTTAAAAACCAAACTATTTTTAAAAGCCCTTTCTCCCTACTTGGGAAGCTGAGGCAAGAAGATTGCTTAAACCCAAGAATTTGAGGTTGCTGTGAGCTATGATGCCGCGACACTGTCAGGGGCAACAAAGTGAGACTCTGTCTCCAAAAAGACAAACAAAACCTTCCTCCTAAATGAATTTGAGAACTTCCTGTCTCCTCACTTGGTGCCTGTGATGCTGAACTCTTTCTCTGCTGTCACTCCTCTGTCTCAGTCCCTGGCTTCCTCTTCAGCAGGGACAATGAATCTGGCAAGGCTGTAAGAGGGTTCCAGGTCAGTGGGCATCTGAAGATACCTAATCATTGTTACTCAATCATAGGGCAGCAACTCCAATTTTTAAATCAATTACAAAGCCTCAGAATATGCAATTTTAAATGCTTTTAATAAACAAAATTATCTCATTTAGATCTGATTAGGGCTGTTGTACATCAAAATGTTCACAGTCTGGGCTCAGCGCCTATCGCTCAGCAGCTAAGGGCACCAGCCACATACACCAGGGCTGCTGGGTTCGAACCTGGCCTGCGCCTGCTGAACAATAACTACAACAGAAAAATAGCCGGGCATTGTGGCGGGCGCCTGAAGTCCCACCTACTTGAGAGGCTGCGGCAAGGGAATGGCTTAAGCTCAGGAGTTTGAGGTTGCCATGAGCTGTGATATATGGTACTCTGTGCTGTGTTTCACTTCCTTGTGATCTCTGCTGGTGGCACTCTTGAATTGTTTTAGCTAAGTCATTTTAGAGGTGACATTTACTCTCACAGTGGAGCCAGGTCAGGTAGAGTCATTTATTCTTTGAAGGAATGAATTTTGAGGAGCTGTGGGAGGAAGGAATTATAAAACATTACATACAACGAAGCCCACCACTGACCTTTGACTAGCAGGAGTTTTAAATACGTGTGTTGTTAATAATCTCTGAAGGACAGTTGCGAAAATTTACCAGAGAGAGCTTGTAAGCTCACCAAACAAGGATTTCAGGGTAGATTTTTTTTTTCTTTATCAAATGAACTTAAAGGAACAAGCAACAGTTCAAGTTTGAATGGAAGAGCCTGCCATTGTTGTTTCTGGCTGTTGTTGTTTACATTGCTTTGTGGAGCCTGTACCTTCATAAGCTTTGTGGAGCCTGTACCTTCATAAGCTTTTTGGCACATGTACGATGAACATTTCTGTCTCGTGGTTAAGACAGGATCAGAGGCTATGGATACTGACACCTCACTTGTCTTTTTTTCATGACTTTCTCTACTGCTTCATCTTGATGTATAAGCCAAACCTGAAAAAAACAACAAAATGAGTATTTTGTGGTCTATCTAAAAATAACATGGAAAACATTTCTGTCATTTTTTGGTGAAGAAAATAAATTTTATATAGTTCAGTTCAATCTAAATAAAATGTAAATTTTATTTTCTTAAAAAAGAGTGATGGCTCGGCGCCTATAGCTCAACCGGCTAAGGCGCCAGCCACGTACACCTAAGGTGGCGGGTTCAAATCCCCAGCCCGGACCCGCCAAACAACAATGACGGCTGCAACCAAAAAATAGCCAGGCATTGTGGCGGGCGCCTGTGGTCCCATCTACTTGGGAGGCAGAAGCAGGAGACTCGCTTGAGCCCAGGAGTTGGAAGTTGCTGTGAGCTGTAATGCCATGGCACTCTACCGAGGGGCACAGCTTGAGGCTCTGTCTCAAAAAAAAAAAAGAAAAAAAAAAGAGTGATTTAAGTAAGAAAATAAGTAAAGAATATTGGATTATAACCCCAAAACATATACTGGGAGAGGTGGTGCACTCCTGGGAGTGCTGAGGCAGGTGGATCACTTGAGTACAGAAGTTTGAGACTAGCCTGGGTAATGTAGCAAGAATCCATCTCAAAAATATTTCTTAATAAAAATACAGTATACATTGATATGCTAATATTCAATAAACAATTGAATAAATAAATACATTGGGACAAATAGCTAAATCTCCCAGTGTAGAATTCCAAGTACTTTATGTAGATGCTCTGCCCTCAAGGAGATAATGCATAAGTCCCCACTCTGTTAGGGTGAACAGCACACAGTGACTTGCTTCCTAAGGGCACAGGATAAAAAGGAGATGAGGGAGTAATTTGTATGTTACCATGTGATCAAGGTCAACATCAACAGTGAGAAGTAATGCTGATAGTAAGTACTTGTCATAGACTGCCCTAAAACTCAGTATCTAAGAATGTGACTATATTTGGAGACAGGGCCTTTTAGGAGGTAATTATGTTAAACTGAGATCACTACAGTGGGCCTTGATCCAATCTGACTGGTGTCCTCATAAGAAGAGAAGATTGGGACTTACAGAGAGAGATGCCAGGGATGTGGAAGTACAGAGAAAAGGCCATATGAAGATGCAATGAAAAGGCAGCCACGTGTGAGTCAAGGGAAGAGGCCTCCAAAGAAAGCAACCCTGCAGACCTGGCATTACCAGGCTCCAGAACTAAGAGTAATGAATTTCCATGGAATAAGCAGCCCAATCTGTGTTCTGTTAAGGTAGCACAGCAGACTAATTCAGTACTCTTGGTCTGATGTGATGACACTGTACTCTTCCTCCAAACTCACAACCCCTTCATGTAAATACCAGTTGAATAAAAGTCTACAAGACAGCTGACCAATACTCCTCAACATGTTCAAGGCCACCTGAAACAAAGACAGTCTGAGAAATTGTTGGAGCCAAGAGAAGCCAAAGGAGACATGATGATTAAAGGTGAAGTGGGATCCTAGAACAGAGAAAGGGCAACACCAACGAAGGAAAGCTGAATGAAGAGGGGACTCTAGTTAATAATAACGTAGCAACATTGTTTCATTATTGTAACAAATGTACCAAACTTATGTAAGATATTAAGGACAGGAGAAACTGGTGTGGAGTAGATGGGAACTCTCTACTAATGTCACCATTTTTCTGTAAACCTAGAACTATTTTAGAAGGAAGTTTATGTTTTAAAAAATGCTTCATTTTTTTCAGATATACTACCATGAAACTGTATTTAAATATTTCACAACATTTTAGACATAGTAACTATGTAATTGTTGCTCAGGGAAGAGTGAAATAGGGTATTAATGATGGTAATTCCCTTCCTGTCTGCCTTTCAGTTCTTCCATTAGCTTTTCTTTCTCCCTCCCTTCCTTCTTTCCTGTCTCTTTCTCTTTCTTTCTTTCTTTTTTTTCTTAGAGACAGGGACTCACTCTGTTGCCCAGCTTGGAGTACAGCGTCAACGTCACAGCTCAATGCAACCTCAAACTCCTGGGCTCAAGTGATCCTCCTGCTTCAGCTTCCCAAGTAGTTGGGACTACAGGTGAGGGAAACCATGTCCAGCTAATTTTTCTATTTTTTAAACCTTATTTGAATTAATGTGAGGGTACAATATTTAGGTTACATTGTTCTCACTTCCAGGACAAAGTTCCATTTGTAGAAGAGCCCCTCACCCAAGAGGCATGTTATACACCCTCACAATGTGCACATTAGGTGAGATGACGCCTCCTGCCCTCCCTCCTTCTGCCATAGTCCTCCCCCCTCCTGCTTCCCTCTACTCCCCCAGAACTGGACTATAGAAGTGTTTTATCATTCTTAGGAACATGTAATTATTTATATATTGATTTTATATAAGTATGGAGTACATTGGATATTCATCTTTCCATTCTTGTGATACTTAACTAAGAAGAACATATTTCAACTCCATCCAGGTAAATGTAAAAGATGTAAAGGCTCCATCTTTTTTAATGGCTGCGTAATATTCCATGGTATACATATCCCACAGTGTGCTGATCCACTCATGGGTTGATGGGCACTTAGGTTGCTCCCATATCTTGGCAATTATGAATTGAGCAAATTTTTCTATTTTTTTTTTGGTATAGATGTTTCACTTTGTTGCCCTGGCTGGTCTTGAACTCCTGGCCTCAAGTGATTCTCCCACCTCAGTCCCCAAAGTGCTAGGATTATAGGTGTGAACTACCGCACCCAACTACTGTTTCCTTTTCTTCCTGTAGTCTTTTATAATAATTCTCAATTTGTCTTTCCAAAAGTTGCATTGTGTCCAGTAATTTGTCCCCCCTCCCTTTATTTTTCTGGAATTCTTCCCTGGACAAGCCTCTGAGTCCATTTAAGGTCATTTTGTGAGAGACAAATTTAATGTAGCTCAGGTGTATGGTTTTCTGGTGGCCTAAACTATTTAAAAATAGAATTTAGAGAGGCTGGAGGAGTGGACAAAGAATATACACCCTGCATGTCCTTTCCTGCTATTCTTGTCTAGTGTTTAGGAGGTGAAGTTGATGTAATTCTGATCCAAAGCAAAGATGTGATATTTCAGTCGGTCCTAATAGCCTGGAGGTCTTTAAGAACCTCCTGGAATTCAGGGACTCAAGGTGGGAGCTGACTGCTTTTGTCAGGGTTCAGACAGTTGTCTGCATTGGTTCCTGATGTGCTCTTGTCATAGAGAATGGCCTGGGGGGGAGGACGTGGGGAAAGAAGGTAAAAATGGTTTTTTGTCTATAAAACTCCTTTACCTTTTTATGTTTTTGTTTTGTTTGAGAACTAAAACCTACATCCCTACCTCAGGCCAGTGGTTGGGAGGGGCAGGGGAAGGTCTTTTGTTCTTTGTGCCACAGGAGACACCACAAGGGAATCACAGGGCAGTGGTCAGGAGATTGTTTTTTATTCTTCTCCTTCTAACATTCATTTCCCCTTTTTTTTTTTAAGAGACAGAGTCTCACTTAGTCACCCTGCGTAGAGTGATGTGGCATCACAGCTCACAGCAACCTCAAACTCTTGGACTGAAGCAATTCTCTTGCCTCAGCCTCCTGAGTAGCTGGGATTACAGACGCCCACCCCAATTCCCGGCTATTTTTTGTTGCCGTTTGGCTGGGGCCGGGTTCAAACCCGCCACCCTGGGTATATGCAGCAGGCGCCCTACTCAGTGAGCCACAGCACCGCCCCTAACATTCATTTCTAAACAGCGACAGTAGCAAGGACTTAAGGACCCGCCAGCCTCCTCATTTGCTTTTCTGTCCTTTTCCTCAAACCACTTGTCCCTGTTTTTCTGATGTGGCCTCAGGGACAAGTGCTGAACTTTCAGTAACACTCGTGGCTGAAGAACGACCAGATTCACCAAAAGCAAAGCAAGCATGAAACAAAAAGTCTATGGAGGAAGAGAAAGTCTATGGGTTTATGTTTGTCACAGACACTAAACAGGCCTCCTTGTCATGACAAAAAAGCTCTGATAATGGTCTGGGGTCCTGTTGTATTCTGTTTGGACTCCCTTCTCCTGGTTCAGATAGTACCATGGAATCACTTTGACAAATGATGACAACATGATAATTGGCTCTAGGCTACTCCAATAGGAGTACTTTCCAAATCCTATTGTACCTGAAGCCTGACCCCCAGGAGTGGCAGTTGCCCAGGGCAGGATTAAGTTGACCACCAACACAGGGCCTCTCTGGTCCTTCTTCCCAGGAGGGGCAATCACTGAGGCAGCACCCAGGCAAGGTACCCCCTTTCCTCCTCCGAGGTCCCTGGCTATCTGCGTAGCAATTTCAGCAGGCGTCAATCAATAAATCAATCCTCCTGGAGTCTGAACAACTAACGAATACAAATCCACCTAATTAGACCATTGTCCAGTGCACATTTCTTCATCTGATGAACAAGGGTTCTGAAAGGTGTAAGGCGCCATGGTGCCCAGGCACAGAGACAAGGCTGCAGCCCAGGCTCATTGAAAGGGGAGGGAGACCGACCCGGGCAGTGCAAAGGTGGAGTCTGCCGTTAGGGTGTGTTCAGAGACCCTTTGCATATGGGGTCACAGCTTTCAGGGAAGGTTAGGGTCCTTTCCCACAAACTCTGGGAGATGGGACTAGCCATATCCTTTGTGTCTCTGTCTTAGGAAGAGAGGAGGAGGAGGGGAAAGGGTCCGTGGGCAGCTTTATTAGGGACCCCAACAGAGTCTATGATAGACTTTGCCAAATTCATGAATTTCCAATGAAATAATTTTTTTTCTTCCCCTTCTAACATTCATTTCTAAACAGCAACAGTAGCAGAGTCTTAAGGACCCTAGGACATGGTTTTGACCAGAACAATACCTGTTTTACACAGAACAATGCATGTTTAAATTTGTCCTTGTAAATGTCACCATGTCTTCTTAACTTTGCATAACCAGCACCTACCATGCAGGAAGTGTCCAGTATTTTACTGAAGTTGTTTGACTTATCTGGCATCTTACCATGAAGGTCAGTTTTACATGCATTTTAACTTTTGTTTTCTCCCAGATCGAAATATTTGTTTTGGCAATATCAAGGGAGATTTCCCAGAAAAACTTTCCTTTTTGGCTATTAGTAAGTTAGTTTACTTCCTGCCTCTCTGTGGAGACAATTCAGAAAAGATTAACCATAATCCCCATGCTGCTGGTTTCTTTCTCATTTCCTCGCATTTCCAATCCTGCTTGTTTTTGTGTGTTAGCCTCCGACATGATAGGCATCTGCTTGATAAATATTTACTGATTTGATTTAATTTAGAAAAGCACTTGATGGTCTAAACAATAGACCTTAATTGGCAACATTGGCTGCAGATTCCCTTAACCTTGTCTCTGAATGTTTATCACAAGCCAGAAAGTACTACATGCCCCTGTGTGCAAATGAGTCACTGTACCCACCCCCAACCCCCGCTCAAAGGCAGCCCGGAGAGAAACACTGAAGTGCCAGGAAATGAAAAATCGAATCCACCTCAAAGCCACCAGATTCCCAGCTCATTTAGCCTTCTTGATAACCACACCACTATTATTTGCCATTTTTCCATTTGCTTCCAAATACATCCAGACTCCTGTTATCTGATTCCAACCCTGGCCAGATGTTTGCCAGTAAGAGGCAGAAGGATGAATTTACTGTTAGATGTTTGAGTCAAAGCAAAGAGGTTAAAGGAGGTTTCTTGGCACTCGTCAGGGCAGAACAGAGGCTGCTCTGTCCTCTCAGATTCTCTGGGGCTTGGCCCTTGCCTCTTCTTGGATAACACGTTGCTCCTCGACATGCTGGGCTGCAGCCAGGACTGGTCTCCCCATCAGTCACTCCCTTCGGGCAGCCGCAGCCCAGTCGTGAACACAGTGACTCCCTGTCCTCGGCAGTTGGGCTTCCTGAAAGTTGCCTGCCCATGTTGTGAATCTAACACCTGATATAAAATTTCTAATTACAGATACTAGATTCTCTCTCCTAGGAGATTTGAAACTGCATGCTCTGGCCTTTGTTAAGACCTTTTATTTTCATTGGAAAGCCCTTGCCAAACATCAACCACATTTCATTCCATCGGATCCAGGCCTTTATCTCTTCTCAAGCAGACGAATGCAGAAGGCTTCACTTGCTGGCTGACCAGGCAACCCAGTCCGAGGTCTGCGTGCACACAGGGCTCCTGCAGGGCCATGGCTGTGCAGGGTGCCCCCAGAGGGATTGCTCAGGTTCTGGAGGCACTGTTTTGTTGACGTCCCTCAACAAAGGCTTTTTAATTTCAAAAGGACACTGGATAATTGCATTTTTAGAAGTGTTACTGGTTCTACTCTAAGTTTTCCCACAAAGCACTTAATGCTGGATTTAGACATGACATGATGGGTTTAAAGAACACAACATTATGTGGCGAACGGCCATTCCAATGGAGGCATATGTACATACACTTGAAAAAACTGTGCTTTTTTCCTGTGTTTGCATCCTGAGATGTAGGTCAGCAAATTTCCATCCCGAATTTCAGTGGATGTTGCAGAAAGAATGGCCCAAAAATATAGCAAAATTATTTCTGTCTCCCCAACTTTTGGGAACGGAAACCTGCATCCCTGATTCAGGCCAGTGGTCTGGAGGAGCAGGGAATGTCTCTTGTTCTTTGTGTCACAGGAGAGAGCTGAAGGAAATCTGGGTAGAGGTCACGAAATCCTCTTAGCTGAAGATGGGATGACTCACAGGCAGGCAGCACGGATGGAGTTAAGTCTGCCAGACCGGGGGGGGGGGCAGGACAGTTTTCACACAAGATTTCATCACAATACTCAGAATGGTGCACAATTTAAAACTTACGACTACTTTATTTCTGGGATTTTCCATTTAACATTTCTACCTTGGCTGACTGCAGGTAGTTGAAATGCCAGAAAGGAAAATCTCAGGTGAGAAGGGACTACTGTCTTTGGGAGGAATTGGACTAACACAAAAAGTAAAAGGAACAGCAGAAGAAGCAGCTGGAGAGTTAAAGAGAAGCCATATCATGAGAGGTATTTTTATTTCCAAGACAAAAATCTCAGACTTGGTTTTACATAGTATAAGAATTTGTCACTCTGGGAAGACTGCCATGGTGTCACATCTCACAGCAACCTCTAACTCTTGGGCTCAAGTGATCCTCTTGCCTCAGCCTCCTGAGTAGCTGGGACTACAGGTGCCTGCCACAACGCTTGGCTATTTTTAGAGACAGGATCTTGCTCTTGCTCCGGCTAGTCTCAAACTCCTGAACTCAAGCAATCCACCTGCCTCAGCTTCCCTGAGTGCTAAGATTACAGGTGTGAACCACCATGCCTGGCCACTAAGAGATTTTTAATGAAAGGTGTGACAGCCACGTGGTGAAGAGGTTAAAGGGGAGTGGGGAAAGATAACAGGAAGGAAACCAGTTAAGGATATATTGTAACAACCCAAGAAAATAATAATGTGGGTCTGAACCAAATGTGGGGAATGAAAAGGAATAGAAAATTTGAGAAATGTTTTGTAGGTAAGATAATGAGGATTAGTTCATTGAGTTTAGGAAAAGAGAGAGTGTCTGAGGGGATAGGGAGAAAAAACAAAACAAATCAAATGATTGGATTAGCTGGAGGAGGTGGTGTTACTCGTGTTGCCAATTTAGATGAGAAATACAGGAGCGGGAAGAGGTCTTGGAGGAAATGTGAGTTCATCTTTAGGTTTGTTGGATTTGAGGATTGCAGCCTACTCCAGTTTATGGAGAAGAAGAAAACTGTAAATTGCCATTGCCATCAAGACTCCCCTTTCTCGGAGTAGAAATTCAGAACTAAGGCCATGAAGGCTGAGAGATGTCAGGGTTCTCCTTTGTTTGGTGGCTGGTAGGGAACTGGCACTCCTGGTGGGAGTAGCTTATCAACAGTACTTTACGCCACCCACCTCTCACACCCCAAGTTTGCCTGGGAACAACCCAGACACTTTTTGGTATCTACTAAAGACGGGGGCAACAACTGTCCAGTCAAGGTAGGGAGATAAGACTAAGGACTATGCAGCAAATGTCTACCAACAAGATAGCAAGTCAAGACAAAGAGGCGGGATAGTGGGTGATGCCTGGAGAGCAGCCGTGGTTTAAAAAGTCATAGGGAGGCACAGCAATCTTTTGAGTGCTGAGACGATTTCCAAACAATGGCAAACTGACAGGAATGAGCTTCCAGTATGGGGGCTGGGAAGGATCAGGACCCAGGGTGCCCGGGGTGGCCGGATGCAGGGTGAGGCTTACAGGCTGGAAAGGAGCCCAAGCTCAACAAGATGGGCCACAGGCAATGTGGCAAAGATTGTGTCAACAAGACATGGTTACTTTGTCGGCTCTAGCATAAGTTAAAGAAGTTAAAGTCATTGCAATTAATTTTACCCTGTGAATCTTCCTGAGAGTTTCTCTGTACTTTCCTAGATAATTGATATCCAAGACAGATGAAATTCAGGAGAGACTTTTATCCAATGTAGACAAAAATAGAGAGTCTTTTGCTTTCACATTTAAGGATTAAAGAACTTTGGTTATTTGAGGGGATTTAGTAAATATTGACTGCAATAACTTAGAAGGTCTCTATGGCACTAATGATGATTCAGAATAAGATCTTTTTTGTTTGAGACAGAGTCTCAAGCTATCCCCCTGGGTAGAGTGCCGTGGCATCTCAGCTCACAGCAACCTCCAACTCCTGGGCTCAAGCGAGTCTCCTGCCTCCGCCTCCCAAGTAGCTGGGACTACAGGCACCCGCCACAACACCCGGCTATTTTTTGGTTGCAGCCGTCATTGTTGTTTGGCGGGTCCGGGCTGGGGATTCAAACCCGCCACCTTAGGTGTACGTGGCTGGCGCCTTAGCCGGTTGAGCTATAGGCGCCGAGCCCAGAATAAGATCTTGGAAAGTGTACTTAACTTTTATTGCTGCAAAGGCGGGTCATACAGAGGGCACGAACAACATAAAAACAGACCTGCTTTGGCCAGTGAGGGGTTGCAAGCAAGTGATATGACCTCTTTCACCTATAGTGTTCTAGTTTGTGAAATAGGGATTGTCATTTTTTCAGTCATTCAACAAATGTTTTATGAGCATCTACCGTGTGCTAGGCACTGTTCTACCCACTTCCTAGAGTTATTTTGAGAATTAAATGAAACAGCACAAGTGAAATTGCTTCATATAGTTTCTAGAATCTATCAGGTGCTGACTGTGTTAGCTTTTCTATCCGAGAAGCTTTTTCAACTGGAACAAGATGAGCATTTGAGTCATCATTGGGTCAGGACAACAATGGACCAAGATACTCAAGAGTGTTTGTTATAAATATTATGGCTCTTCCATAAGGGAAGAAGTGACAACCTGGGAACCCAAGAATGAAAAGAACTTTAATTTTTGAAGCAGTAGGATGAAATGTTCTGTGGGGACAGTAAAGCACTTCCAAGTCAAGGTTATTATGAGGAGGGTGACACAGCGAGTGGGAGAGTGCCAAGGTCAGACCCATTATAAACATGCATGTCCTACTGGGTTTAACACGGAGAGAAAACTGAAAGATAGTTTGCTTCATCAACATGTTTGGGCTCAAGGTGTGTGACAAAATATTAATAATTGTTCTTCTGAAGCAGCTGTAACAGGGAATCCACTGAAACCTGGAAAGCGATTCTACAATCAGAGAAAATGTTTTGAATTGACCAGCTAAGGGCTCTGATACTGATGTTAGGATTTGCTAATGTTCTAAGTAATTCATTTTAAAAAGGAAAGGAGGAAAAGCTGACTCAAGCTGGAAACTTGTTTTCTCCCAGTGTAGCTGATACATTACTTTTGCTTCTGAAGTGAGTTGGTTCATCAGCAGAGGGTACAGCATTTTGCACTTCCCTTTTACAAGTTGAACTTTAGCTCAGACCATGAAGGGTCTAAGTTGATTGGTCAGAAGTCACCATGGGGCGGGATGGGCCTGATCCCCAAACAGAAAAGGGGAAGATCAAGGTCATTTGCTATGCCCCGTCAGTACTCGGAAAGGCAATATCATTACTTATTACTATGTGTGACAACTGGAATTGCCTATTTATTTTTCCATCTTTTCCACCAGACTATAAGCTCCTCAAGTGCGTGGACTGTGTATTATTAATCTTGTAACCCCAACTGCTTGAAAACCCACTTGGAGGAAGGGCTCCGTAAATACTTTGTAGCAGATCAGTGAATAGAGAAATGGATGGAGGCATTCTGGATTCCTGGCATTCAAGAAAAATCACCATAACAATAAAGAAAATGGTGCTCAAGGGAAGGAGGACAGGACAGACTGCTTAGCTTGGGCCAACAGAGCCCTGAAGGCTCAATGTAATCCTAGAATCACGGAGAAGAAGGGAACTTGGACTTGTGTTTACCACAGGTTCTACTCCTCCCAGGATTCCAGCCACTACCCCCAGTAGAGAAAGCTGCTGTAGGGTAAATAAAGCTACCTTATATGTGTACTGTGTCTTGTGGGGCCCAAGAACAAGTGAGAGCTGCAGGACTTTCTAAGGACAGAGGCCTAGCTGCCTCCTTTCTGTCCCCAGGGTAGTAACCCTGAGCGGCAAGGGCTCTGTCTACCTGAGGTAGACAGGGTTGCAAGTGTCTCAGGCAGTCATCATGACAACAGGTGTCAGGTTCCAGGTGACTGTCTGCATCGTTGGTTCTTGGGGTGCTCTTGGCCAAAATGACCGGACACCCCAAAGTAAGGCAAGCGTGAAACAAAGTTTCTTGAGGAAGAAAAAGGCTTACAAAGCAAGATACATTTGCCATAGACAGCAGTGGGTCCCCTTGAAATGAAAAAAAGGCTTTGGTTAGGAGTGGGGGTTCTGTTTTATACTGCCTAGATTGGGCCCATCTTGTGGTTCAGAGATCACTATAGAAGCATAATCTTTCTGCTCATGTGACTCTCTCAAGAGCCTCTCAGAAAGCCAATTGGGGGAGGGGGTGATTTGGATCACAATGTAGATTTATGCTAATGACATGATAATTAGCCTCAAGGTTGTCTTAGGTCATTTCCAGACTATTGTACCTGTGCAGCAGCTTGGCCTGTAGCCTGGAGTGTCCTTTGAATCTTTTCATTTTTTTTTTTTTCATTAGAGTCTCATCCTGTCGCCCTGGGTAGAGTGCCTTGGCATCAATAGCTCACAGCAACCTCAAACTCCTGAGCTCAAGCAATCCTCTTGCTTCAGTCTCCTACATAGCTGGGACTACAGGCACCCACCATTATGCCCTGCTAGTTTTTCTATTTTTAGTAGAGACAGGGTCTCACTCTTGTTCACGTCTGAGTTGGGCAATCCACCTGCCTTGGCCTCCAGAATGCTAGGATTATAGGTGTGAGCCACTGCTACCGGTTCCTTTGCATACTTTTGCAGTCGGCATGCTAAGTTCTGACTGGTAGATTGGTAGGGTGGTCTCTCCTCCCAGGTGTGAGCTAGCTATCTCTTGGGACAGACTGAAAGTGAAATGCGGGCCAATCACCTCACCATCTACCTAACACAACTGAGAATGGCCTATAAGGAATGGACGAGGAGGCGATGAGGTGTGAAGGAGCTTTGGGAGTGGAGTCAGCATCAGCTTGTACACAGACTTCCTAGCCAGGAACTACATTTGTTAGCTAAGGATTTGGTGGGGTCAGCACCAATAAAGCTCCAGCAATGTGAACGTTTTTCCCCAGGACATCTCAAACCTGAGACTGATAAGACTGAATAATAAGGAAACAGCAATCCTTCAACCCCTCCAAGGAAATAGAGAAACCACCTCCAGTGAAATCCTCTGCATTATCTGTAAGCAGCCAGGAGAGGGCAGCCTCTGGAGATAGCTCTTTGCTTTGCAAGGCTGACCCAAGTGCTTTGGAAGGAATGTGCTCCAGGAATGGTCATCAGAGAACTTCCTCTTTGCCATTTTACTAGCCTAGGGAGGAGACTGAGAATATAAGCAGACTCTTAGCTGTGTGGAAAATAGCCGCTGGGCTCACCTATAAAAAGGTACTTCCCTGGTACATGATCAGTGCAGATAACTACAAGTCCTAGCTTATAATTCACACTTTAGCCAAAGTGAGGTGTGTTAGAGGAGAGAAGCCAAGCTTACTATGTAAAAGGAAAACTTGATTTTGTAGAAGATCATTACCCAGGGATTGCCTCTATATGGGAGGTAGCAGAGAATGGTGTTTAAGACAATAGATTTATGGGTGGTGCCCCTGGCTCAATGGGGTAGGGCGCCAGCCCCATATGCCGGAGGTGGCTGGTTCAAACCCAGCCCTGGCCAAAAACTGAAAAAAAAAACCAAAACACACAATAGATTTAGAGTCAAATGCTAGGGTTCCAATTGTGACCATCTTTATTCTAAGACCTTGAGTGAGTTTCTTTACCTCTCTCGGTCTCTGCCTCCTCCTCCAGAGAAGCAGATAATAAGGACACCTACCTTGCATAATTGTTAAGAGGATAAATTTAATTAATCTGATTAAGTGCTGATACACAACAAGTACTCAATAAATATTAGCATAGATATATAATCTGATTTGAATTATACAATTTGAATCACAGCACATTTTGTCAAGTATATGTAAGTTTCCTACTTAATTGCCAGGGGAGTAGGAGTTGTCAGTGGATAGTGGTTGGACAGCATGAATTGGGACACAAGACAGAAACATATACTATAGGACTGGGCACGGTGGCTCACACCTGTGATCCTAGCACTCTGGGAGGCTGAGGCAGGTAGATTGCTTGAGCTCAGGAGTTTGAGACCAGCCTGAGCAAAAGAGTGACATCCTGTCTCTAAAAGAAAATAGCCAGGCCTTGTGGTAGCCTTCAGGACGCTGAGGCAGGAAGATTGCTTGAGTCCAGGAGTTTGAGGTTGCTGTGAGCTATGATGCCACAGCCTTCTACCAAGGGTGACAAACTGAGACAAAACAAAACAAAACCCAAAACATATACTATGATACATTTTTTTTCCTTAAGATACCCAAATATCCCTTGTTGAGCCCCTCAAGTTTTTTTATGGAACATAATTTGGAAACCATTCCATTAGTGGACCGAAAATGAAAGCTGTAAGCCCCAAAGTGATTGCAGTGAGATCAAGTACTTTACGTTTGGCCTACTCATGCTAAAATAACCATAGGCAACTTACAAACTGGCTCCACTGAAGACGCTCCTCCTGGCATCTGGTGCCCGTGTAAGCAGATATGATCCTGATCCTATTTGAAGGCTACATGAGGGACACTGCCAAGGAAAACAGTTAACAGGAGACACTAGTTTAGGGGAAATAAAATCTGTTACTTTTGGATCATTGAAAATAAATAGGCAAAGAAGCTCTAAAAACATACAAAATAGAATGTTAGAGAGATAACGAAAAAACAGGTGCCTATGAACTTCATATAAATGTTGGGGGTTTAATAAAGAACATGTAAAAAGCTGGAGTAGGCTCGGCGCCTGTGGCTCAAGTGGCTAAGGCGCCAGCCACACACACCTAAGGTGGCAGGTTCGAATCCAGCCTGTTTTTGGCCCACCAAAAACAATGACGGCTGCAACCAAAAAATAGCAGGGTGTGGTGGTGGGCGCCAGTGGTCCCATCTACTTGGGAGGCTGAGGCAGGAGTTGAGCCCAGGAGTTGGAGGTTGCTGTGAGCTGTGATGCTATGGCACTCTACCCAGGGGGATAGCTTTAGGGTCTGTCTCAAAAAAAAAAAAAAAGCTAGAGTAAGGAGGAGGTCAGACAACAGAAACTAAGAGGTTAACCACCATCTCAAGTCTTCCCAGCACTATAAAGAAAACCAGCTAATCAGTGCCTTTTAAACTTGTGCTTTTAAAATATTACCTCTGAGTGGTAAAGTTTAGGGACAGGCTCTGGCAGAAAGTAATCACAGGTGTTTGGGATTTTTTTTTTTTTTGAGACAGAGTCTCACACTATGGCTCTGGGTAGAATGCTGGATTGAGTGCCATAGCGTCTTCATAGCTCACAGCAACCTCAAACTCTTGGGCTCAAGCAATCCTCTTGCCTCAGCCTCCTGCCCAGCTCATTTTTCTATTTTTTGTAGAGACGAGTGTCATTTTTGCTCAACTTGAACTTCTGAGCTCAAGCAAGCCACCTGCCTCAGCCTCCCAAAGTGCTGGGATTATAGGCATGAGCCACCGCACTTGGCCTGGGAATTCATTCTATCCTATCTGCCCGCCTCTCTGACTCCTTCACCAGACCATTCCCTACCCTTTGCTTCCACCACATAGAACAGGGTCGAGAGTGAAGTTTCCTATATTTGATTACATGTACCTAGAAGCAGGGCTTGAGGAACAAGGCTGTGATCAAATGGTAATGCTGCAAGAGCAACTCCTAAGAAGGCTGTGCACGTGTGAGTATTGCTATTTCCAAATAAAGACGAATAAAGTGAGTGTTTTAGGTATATAATAATACAGGCTTTATATTATTATGCTGATAGCAATTAGGCATAATTGGTATGTAACCATATATGTAGCAAGTATTACTTTTATATATGAAAAGTAGACTTTTCAGTTCCAGGCTTCTCACTTTTCACCCCCACGATAGGATCATCACAGCAAAGCAGGGTTGCAGTGAGGAGAACCTAGATCAGAGGTCACCAGAAGGATGGAGGACGCCTGGTGACTGGAGGACTTGGTGTACAACAAGAGGAAAGAAAAGGGTATGTAAAGAGAATGTTGTCCATGTTGAGGCAGGAAGGAGTAGGAGAGGAACGGAGAAAGGGGGAAAAGGGGCCAAGAGGTGGGCAGTTCTGGTCAGGTAGGTAGACCAGTGCTTTGGCTCAATAGAGTGGTATGGCATTACAGCTCATAGCAACCTCTAACTCCTGGTCTTACCTCAGCCTCCCAAGTAGCTGGGACTACAGGCACCCATCATAATGCCCGGCTGTTTGTTTTGTTGTTGTTGTTGTTGCAGTTTGGTTGGGGCCAGGTTTGAACCTGCCACCCTGGGTATGTGGGGCCGGCGCCCTACTCGCTGAGCCACAGGCGCTGCCTGCTGGAGAGGAATCTTAAAAATACTTTAAGCAGGTTTCTTTCAAGTGCTTCTAAGGGCAATTCAAGTTTTTCTTGCTTTCATCTCTGACTTTCCCTTACCCCCTCAAAACATTCAGGGTATACAAAATTCCTTAAACAGGGAATAAGGGTTTTCATTGCACAAGACGAAGCTTGACAGGTGAACCGGCTGGCAGAGGAAACATGGAACTCTTGCGCACTCAATGTTAATGGCGGGTCCTGGATCCTTTGCTGTTTTGATAGGAAGAGGAAGTAAGAGAATGGGAGGCCCTGGCATGAGAGACTTCCCAGAGAAGGAAAGGAAACTATTCAGTGATAACAAAAACCAGCTGACATTTATTGAGCATGTATGTGCCAGGCTCTGTTCTAAGTGTTCTAAATGATTTCACTCATTCACTCTCCACAGCACCCTGTCTGAGGTAGGTACATTATTAACCCTCACTTTATAAAGGAGGAAACAAAGTCACAGAGAGGTGAGGTAACTTGTCCCAAGTCTCAGGTAGGGCTAAGCTTTGAATTGTGACACTTCTGGCTCATGAATCTCTTGGCCCTAGAATGGAAGAAAATTGGCTCAGAGAATGATGACCGAGGAGGCAAACTTCCCTTGGGAACAACACCGTCTCAAGTCAGCCTGCTGACTTCTGTGCGTTAGGGATGAGGCGGAGCTCCAGGGAGAGGTGCCTGGCCTTGAGTGTCTGCTACTGAAAGGAACATCGGTGTGGAGTGGTTATTCCCCCAGTTCTATGAACCATGCTGATATCTTCTCTGTCTCACATGCCGCTTTGCTGGCTGAATTAGTAATCCTGTTGCAGTTACTTAAGCCCTCTGTGCCTCTGAGTCTTCTTTTGGAAACTGGGTTTTTCCACTCATCAGCTCCCTGACTCAGAGGAATGCAGAAAGGGCCACGGGGCTGATAGACACAGAGTAGTGTGAGCCCTAAACTGGGACTCACTGAACTTCTAGAGAGCACCACGACATGGCAGTGGTGTTTAATTTGACGGAAGTGGTAGAATATTTTCCTAGCAGCGTCTTTGGATGTTCTTGGTTCAATGGAATGATTGCCCTTTCATTTAATTCATTCATTCATTCATTCATTGTTTTTTGAGACAGAGTCTAGCTCTGTTGCCTGGGCTAGAAGGCAGTGGCATCATCATAGTTGACCACAGCCTCAAACTCTGGGACTCAAGTGATCCCTCCAGGTCATTTTTCTTATTTTTTGTACAAATGGGTCTCAGTATGTTGCCCAGGCTGGTCTCTGGCAAACTTCTGGGCTCAAGTGATCCTCCTGCTTTAGCCTCCCAAAGTGCTGGGATTACAGTGGCTGCTGTGAGCCACTGTGCAGACCCTGGTTATTGTTAATGCAATAGCAGTCAGCCCACTCTGGCTGCCTGAATTCTTGTCTAGGCTTACACTAAGCAACTCCAGGGGAGGGCGAATGTCTGGTAGACTTAGGAGATGCCCAAATTGTCTGGGACTATTCAAATTACTTAGAAGAATTTCTCATTCCAAATAAGGGTCTTCAAGCCAAGAGTTTGAAAGTAACTGCTTATAAAAAAGAAAGAAAGAACTGGGCCCACTCCAAGGAAACATTTAACCTAATAGCAAACATTATACCTTAGCATTTAATTCAAATGATAGCAATCTAATTGACACCACCAAGGACAGAACTTATTGCAAAGTGTTTTTTAAAATAATTATTTACAAAGAGATGTGGAAAAGAGGATGCCTGAGATAAAGGGCTCTTCCCTGTAGTTATGATCAAGGACTATTGGACACAAAAGGACAGATAGAGCCAGTTTTTTAAAGAAGAATGTGTCTGATTAATCCACACCCACATGGCCTAATGGAATTTCCCTCCTGTGTTTTTAAGCTGAAGAATACGTGTTACCAACATGTGTTTTCAAATAAACAAACAAAAAACAGAAGGGTGATTGCGGTGTTTTCAATAGATGCAGTTTTTCAACTCAATAATTTAACCTTGTCTTCGTATCTTCTAAGGAACAGGATCCTATTTGGTGTTAGTCATGCTTCCCCAGACCTGAGAAAGGAAGCAATCTTTGCGAGCTAACACGTAAACACGGCCAGTGGGAACTGAGGTAGACGTTCAGGATCAGAAATAGGGCAAATGAAAACAGTTTACAAAAAGAGTTTTGTGAGAGGGGGAAGGAAGCTGAACCACCAAAGGAAGGCAGCAAGAGGTCAAGGCTATATGGTATGAAGGAACCAAGACAAGGAAAGCAAGAGACTTTTTTTCAGTGTTCCTTTGATTCAAACTATTTCAAATAAAAGCCATGAGATAAGAGATTGGGTTCTCAGAAGGTAAGCCTTCCTTTTGGGCACTGTTTTCTTGTCTCTTCTTATTTAAGCCCCTGAGGGCCCATCTATTCCTCACCAAAGAGGAAAATGATCATGTAGACTCTTTTTTTTATTTTTTTGAGACAGAGTCTTACTTCATCACCCTGAGTAGAGTGCTGTGGCATCATAGCTCCCAGCAACCTCAAACTCTTGGGCTTAAGGGATCCTCTTGCCTCAGCCTCCCAAGTACCTGGGACTCCAGGCGCCAGTCACAAAGCCTGGCTAGGTTTTTCTATTTTCAGTAGAGACAAGGTCTCACTCTTGCTCAGGCTGGTCTGAAACTCCTGAGCTGAAGCAATCCACCGACCTTGGCCTCCCAGAGTGCTAGGATTACAGGCACGAGCCCCTGAGCCCAGCCCCTGATGGGAAGGCAAGGCATCGTCTTCCAGGAAGAGACGCAAGAACACTGCTGGAGCGCCTGCTCTCCAAGGCCACTGAAAGCACTTTCTGCTTTTAGTCTGCCTTCCCTGGGCTCATTTCGGAGGATGGTTTTCTGGTTTACAAGCACAGTTTCATCTTGTCATTGCCTGAATTAAAAGAGATTCCTCTCACTAAAGAACAGTGCGATTTGTGTAAGAAAAAGACCATTTAGGTAAACTTGTGCTTTGATATTTTGCTATGTCCAATCTACTAGAAGGTCATTGAAGGCCCACTATTGGGATGTAAAGTGTAAAGGACATCAGTGTTCAGGTAAAGTCCCATTTCCCGTAGAAACGCTCATTGCATTCACTGAGAACAACAGCACCAGGGCTGTGCCAGCACTTGCATCTAGAGAGGTGGAGGGTGGCTTCCTCATTTGTACTTGGAGGGCCACCACACCCTGTGCTGGACTCAATAAAAGGAAGGGTGGAGTAAGTACACAGAGTCTTGACTACACTCCAGTTCTTTGCACCCCACGTATTTACTGAGACAGTCAGGTAATCCTTGAGGGAGCTGAGGCCTAACACTATACAGGCCGGCAGAGGAAGAGGGGGAAAAAGAAAGATGCCTCTTTTTTGTGAGGTCGTGCTCATTGTGCCTATAATAAATGAAAAACCAACAATGACAAAATGCAGAATTACCCGCTACGGCCCCTCTTCAAACTGATCCCCCATTTGAAAATTTAGCCTCAGGGAAACCAGCCAGTGCAGTTTCCACCCAGGCATTCCTGATTCTGCCGGCAGCTGCTCCGTCTGCTCAGAATAGCCTCTCTTTTCCTCTAAGGCCTACCTTTTCTTCTAATTCCTCTGACGCCCTCTCCTCATCCCTCTTCCTACATTAGGCCTCTCCCACTTGTCCCAGTCCACAGTAATTCTTTGTTCTTCAGCCTCCCACACCACTCACTCTGCAATGGTGGTGGCATTTTTCTGAGTGTCTGCTCAGCTCCTGAATGCCTCCCCACTGGACTTTGCACGACTAGCCAACCTTCACTGGGTGCATCCTGTAAATAGTCACAAGTTATGGCCTCACTGCATTGTAATCGTGCCTGTGTCAAGTTCATGTTTGTGTAACTTTTAAACTCAAGTGAAAATTTTCCCATTGTAACACTTTTGAAATGCAGTCAATTATTTTTTATTTTTCTTTTTTTTTGAGACAGAATTTTACTCTGTTGCCTCAGGCTAGAGTGCTGTGGCCTCAGCCTAGCTCACAGCAACCTCTAACTCTTGGGTTCAAGTGATCCTCTGGCATCAGCCTCCTGAGTAGCTGGGACTTACAGGTGTCCACCAAAACGCCCCACCAGTTTTTCTACTTTTAGTAGAGATGGGGTCTCACTTTGCTCCAGCTAGTCTCCAACTCTTGAGCTCAAGCGATCCTCCCCCCTCAGCCTCCCAGAGTGCTAGGATTACAGGTGTGAGCCACCACGCCTGGGCTAAAATGCAGTCAATTGTTAATGTGTAATCATTTTCAAACATCATAGATTTTATTAGGAGGCATAGGGAACAGCATTCAGCAGATATGGGGCAAACAGAAGAACAATTAGCTGAGGAGAAGGAGAGGGGCAAAGAACTGGTTCACACTGTTCCAAACCCAGACTGGGAAGACCAACTCATCTGGCTGACCTGGCATTTTTCTGAGTTTAACAGTGAAAGTTCCATGTACTTGGTAAACCATTAGTCTCAGGAAAACTAGAAAGGTTGGTAGGTAGCCAGTGAATACCTTGAAAAAAAGCAAAGGCAAGTTTTAAATAATGAACTAGCTCTGTTTATCTTATCTCACCTCAAATCCAGCACATCCATCCCTCCAAGGACACTGCACTCTATGATGACGAGGAAGAGCAGATATTAATGCCCAGGTACCACACAGGACCCCGAGGTTTGCTAAACTCTCTCCAGTTGGGAAGAAATCTCAGGCCCAGGAGGATACTTGGTCAAGGGAAACAGCTTTATCCAGAGTTCTCACAATGTAGAAACTGAAGGGAATATTCTGAACTGGAAACAGTGACCTTTATGGCATTATTCCCCAAAGGAAAGTCAGAGGCAGAACCTCAGGAAGGCAAATGTCCAGGATCCACGGGAACTCTGACCTCCACAGAACGTTCCCTACCGGGCCCGCTAACTGCAGAGATGGAGCATCTGTTCCCATAATGTTCTGTGCAATCCTCCCAACCCAGAGAGTTAGAGCGGATAGACCAACATGAAGACAGGAATGTGAGACTATGAAGGTATTTTCAATATTTTAGCATGTAGCAGAATGAAATAATATTCTGAGAGCATCATCAAAAATGTGTACTATATATATTATACATATATCACAGAATAAACCCATGTTGACAAATAAAATGGGCCTGAAATAAGCACAATGACACTATTAATCATGGTGCACATAAAATCAATTCAGGCTCTGAGCTTGTATAGGGATGGAGGTTTTTCCTGTGATTCGATGATATAACAAAGTTAGGAATTTTAATCTGCATAATGTACAACACAGTAACTGAGAGCAAAAAGAAACCATAATGGGAAAATGGAAATTCTAGATGTCTTTTTTTTTCCCTTCAGACAGGAGCTCACTGTCACCCCCACTAGAGTGCAGTGGTGTGATCATAGCTTACTGCAGCCTCAGGAAATTCTAATTCTTTTATTACTGCATATCATTCAACATTAAGATTGAGTTGCTTTCCTTACATACAGTCTTCTGAGACCAAAACCGCTCACGTGTACCCTGGCCTAAGTGCAGGTAGGTAACTTGGTTGGCAGCTGAACCTTAGGGGATGTGGTGCAGGGATAGAATTTGACCACGAGGGGGTGTGCTTTCCTCTTCCGGAATGTTGGCGAGTTTAACACAAACTAACTCTAGCCTCACAAAAATGGGCCGGGTCAGATCCCAACAAAATGGATTAATTTACTTTGTTCACACAAATTGTCTGTTGCCCTCCCCTTTTAGAGAGTGTTGAGTTTTCCTTCAGTTGAGAGAATCGTGCTGGCAGCAGGCCAACCTGCACTAACTGTAGAAACAGAGTCCACTGTTGAACTCTCCTGCTGATCAAAACACTGGAGAACGATCACATTGGAAGTTAGTGCAGGTAGCCAGTTCTCATTTTCCCCTGGGAGGCAGGAGCTTGAAGTAGAAGGCTTGAAGGGAGAGTTCAACAGTTGGAAAGAGAGAGCCAAAGGGATTTCAGGGGCAGCAGAGCCTCCTGCTTGCATTTTGATCTAAACTGATTTACAGCTGAAAAAGGTTGATGCCTCATTAGAGACCAGAAAAGCCTAGGAAAGTTACCAGAGAGATTCTGACAGCTTCCAGAGTCAGCCAGGGAATGTGTCCTAGCCCATTAGTATAACCAAGTTTAGAAAGCCAGGACTTGGAAAGGTGCCCCAGGGAGATGCCCAAGGGAGTCAGTCACTTTGAATCCAGCCAAATGCTTACTCTTGAAAAAGGAAGACTTTGTCCCCTCTGTCACGCTTAGTGCCAGGAGCTCTGATGGGGAGAAAAGCTGTGAAGCTGAAAAATATGGGATATTAGGTCACCTGCCCCAAAGAAGCAAGTGGAACAAATTGAAACTTCAGATCAGTAGTTTTCTTTTATTTTTTCCTGGGTTGCAAAATAACACTTGCTCACAGCTAACACTTCAAACAATACAGACAGGTTAAAGTAAAAAGGCAAGGACTGTGCTCTTACAGGCAGCCCACTGCCGCAGCCCCACTCACCAAAAGTACTCACTGTTGAAAACTTGCTCATGTATTCCAGAGCTTCCCTTTTCCTTGAATTATAAAAAATTCATTGGTCCGTCTGGTTCTGCATCTATTCATCCCATGCATCAACCATACATTTAGTATGGTTTTGATTTTGCAGAAAATGAAACCCTAAAACATATATTCTTCTCTGCGGATTTTTCCTTTAATTTATCATTGAACTTTTCCTTTCTCGTAGTAACACAATATTCTATTTTATGAAGGGTCCATAATTTTAGTAGTAGCCACTACTCAGCTGGTGGACATTCATGTTGTTCCCAATTTTCTCTTCTATTACAATACATAATGCTAGAATAAAATTCTTTTTTTTATTTTTTGAGAGAGTCTCACTTTATCACCCTCAGTAAAATGCCATGGCATCATAGCTCACTGCAACCTCAAACTCTTGGGCTCAAGCAATCCTCTTGCCTCAGCCTCCCAAGTAGCCAGGATTGCAGGCCTCCACAGCACCCAGCTATTTTTAGAGATGGAGTCTTGCTCTCACTTAGGCTGGTCTTGAACTCCTGAGCTCAAGCAATCCACCTGCCTCGGCCTCCCAGAGGATTACAGGTGTGAGCTACTGTGCCCTGCCCTAGAATAATATTTGTAATGGAACAAAACTAGTCATTAAAGGGTATGTTAAGGATCAAATATTGTTCTAAGCCATGTATAGGATATTAAGATCAATAAAGTATATTTCCTGCCTTTTTCAGTTTATTTTCTTATGTGGAAGAACTATAAAAAACTGAGCCGGCAAAGTGTCTCATGCCTCTAATCCTAGCACTCTGGGAGGCCGAGCCGGGAGGATTGCCTGAGCCAGATAGAGATCTTGTCTCTAAAAATAGCTGGGCATTGTGGCAGGTGCCTGTAGTCCCAGCTACTTGGGATGCTGAGGCAAGAGAATCACTTGAGCCCAAGCGTTTGAGGTTGCTGTGAGCTGTGACGTCCATAGCACTCTACCAAGGGCTACAAAGTGAGACTCTGTCT
>NW_003852501.1:808360-810233 GCF_000181295.1 Otolemur garnettii
CAACACCTGGCCATTTTTTGGTTGCAGCCGTCATTGTTGTCTGGCGGGTCCGGGCTGGGGATTCGAACCCGCCACCCTAGGTGTACGTGGCTGGCGCCTCAGCCGGTTGAGCTACAGGCGCCGAGCCTCTGAAAGCATTTCTTTCAGTCTGTTTGATTTAGGAAAGCTGAGGTAGAAGCTTGTACTCTTCTCTTTTTCCTGGTGTTTTTTTTTTTCCTTTTGAGACAGTCTCACTCTGTCACCCTGGGTATAGAGCCATGGCATCACGATAGCTCACAGCAACTTCAAACTCCTGGGCTCAAGCGATTCTCTTGCCTTAACCTCCCAGTAGCTGGGACTACAGGTGCCCACCACAATGCCCAGTTAGTATTTTTTTTTTTCTATTTTTAGTAGAGACGGGGCTTTGCTCTTGCTCAGGCTGGTATAGAACTCCTGACCTTAGGTAACCCACCCTCCTCGACCTCCCAGAGTGCTCAGATAATAGGCTTGAGCCACTGCTACCAGCCAGAAAAAGCTTGAACCCACCACTTCTGGCATATGGGGCTGGCGCCCTACTCCTTTGAGCCATAGGTGCCACCCAAAAGCTTGTACTCTTAACAAAGTCATCCTGTTCACCATGCACTAGGGCCAAAGGGCTCCTTAATTTTTGCTATTTGAATTTCCTTTAACAAAGATAATTTCAGAAAGATCTGGGAATGCTTTGTCTTTCTTCTAAACTTGCTTTGCTGGGTTTACACTACAGTTTTGTCTGATAATCTTAAGACTTGTTACAAATATCCACTAATGATATTTGGATAGAGTTCTTTGCTCTATCCAAAAATTTCCTAGGTAAATGTGTGGTTTCCAAATCAAGCCTGCTATAGACTGTGGCATTAGTCTAGTGCGACTGTCCAAAGAAAACCATTCATCAGTACAAAAAATCCAACAGTATGATTTAAAAAGAAAACATAACTTTAAAAAAAACTTTAAAAAGAAAACATAAAGAAACTCCTGGCCGGTGATAGCCAATCTCTTTGCGTCAGAACCTTGTCAGCAATCACGTCAACATGCTGGCAGGAGAATTTTTATTTTTAAGCAATCTTAATGAGCAGGTCTTTTTCTTATTAACATCTTCAAAGTGCTTTGAGCTCCTCCCCAGATGAAAGGTCCTGTGTGAGGACCAATTATTATTATGCTTACGGAATACACATTCTAAATGCAGGAAAAGTGCAAATGGTTTAACTCCCCAGCCTGCAGTGCTCTGGAGATTCTTTGATCTGCCAATATAGCCATCAATTATTCTCTATCCTTTGCTCTCTAAATGCACCCATCAAAGCATTCTCATGCACACCCTTGTAAATCCAGCTGTTTATCCCAAAATAGTTCCTCTGAATTAACTCTCATTTCCTTGTCCCTTTATTGGGAGCTGCTGATTCAGCTTTTTATTTCTATTGGAGAAAAGGTATATGCAAACTTGGGTTAGCATGGAAACATAATCCTTTTTTCTATGTAAAAAGGACCATGACATTAAAAATGTATATTAATAAAGATTCTGGATGACCTGAGGAAATGTATATGATATATAATAAGTAAAAAAAGGCATGAAACAAAAATTTATAAAGTATTATCAAAATGGTATTACTAATAATTGTTGATGTGAATTAAAGATAATTATACCAATTACTGACCTAAATGCTTTACTTGTGTGATATGCTTTAATCTTCACCATGAGATTAATAGTACCACTCTTAGAGATAAAGAAACTGAACTCAGGAAGGTTAGGTGACTGGACCGGAATCACATAGACAGTAAGTCGTGGAACCTTCTGGGATTCTACTGGCCTTGACTCCAAAGCGTGTTTCTTTTACAATGGTTCTGCAAAGTCATTGTCCCT
>NW_003852501.1:810655-820340 GCF_000181295.1 Otolemur garnettii
TTTTTTTTTTTCTTTAGAATAAGCAAACCTAACATACCAATGACATGAATTAATCAAACAGAGTTAATAAAGAGGGCGAAGCAGCTCTTTTATCTGTGGGCGTCATAACTGGAGATAAATGTAGGTAACATTTTATCTAGGCCTCTGCTGCCTTATCTTTAAAATGATTGGGTTAAACCCAGCACTCTCAAAGGCGTCTTTCAGTTCTCATGTTACTTTAGTTCTTTGTTCCTGCTGATGCCTTAGAGATGGCACTTTTTTCAGCGCTAAGTTGGTTCTAGTTTCCCAAGTTTGCTCAAAGACCTTTGTTAAGTGCCAAAGGAAGAACCAGAGAATTGATTGTTACTTTTCTTTCACACCAAAGACTACCTTTCTTAATGATGAATACTGAATAAGTATTAAGTACTGTAAAATTATGACATGATTATTAAGCTGTCATTGTATGAAGAATAAATGTATTTAATTTTTTTATTTTATTGCACATATTTAAGGTATACAACATGATCATTTGATATACATATAAATAGTGAAAAGATCAAGGTTAATAGTGAAAAGGTTAAGGTTACTATGGACAAGCAAATTAATCGATCCCTCATCTCAGTTACCCTTTTGGTGGGTGCGTGGCAAAAGTACCTAAAATCTACTCTTTTTGCAAAAATCCCCAGCACAGTACAATATTACTAAGTATAGTCCTCATACTGTAAGTTAGATCTCTAGACTTATTCATTCTCCATATCTGCTGCTCTATGTCCTTGGACCTGCATCTCCCCACTTGATGTATTTTTCTGATCTAATTCTGGAGCAAAAGGCAAGTTGCATTCAGTATCAGGGCTAGGTCTTTTTTTTTTTTCTGACCTGGGCTTAGTTTGGACATGCCTGGAATACTCAAGTGAGAAAGTCTTTGAAACTACACGGAGAGTGGGTGTTTCCAGCTGACAGGAGCATTTGATCTTTACTTGGAAAATGAGTACCTGCACTACAAAGGAAGGCTCTTGTCCCCACAGAAGAACGAGTTTCTTTACAGGAAGCATGTGGCACCAACCATGAAGAAAGGACAGAACTGTCTGTAATGCTATAAATACTAAGATGTCTGGGAAACATGAAGAAGTTTTATTTCTGGCTCCCAAGCATCACATTTATTTATTATTTCTATTTTTGAGAGTAGACTATTTGGAACGCTTTCATTCCCAGTGTTGTATTTTTCAGTACAGAGAAATGTAATGATTCGGCACATAGTAAATGTCTAATAAATATTAACTTGAGGACAAAACAGATTAATATTTGGGCTTTAATTAGAAATACAACTTTTTTCTGTTAAGGTACGACTTAGGAACGCTCCCCTTTCTTTGATTAGTATCTAGAATTCCATCTTCCGAAGAGCCTAGAATCTTCACATAAACTATCAATTTTTAAAAACTTTTCAAAGATTCAGATACAAAAAATGAGATGATTTTTATACCAGACATGGAAGAATTTCTTTATAATGTTAAAGTGGGGAAGATCTCTCTATTATGACTAAAAATCCAGAAGTTATAAAGGAAAGTGATAAAGTTATAACAATTAAGTGCCATTCTGGTAAAAAGCAGACAATCAAAACTACGTACATAATAAGAAAAACAACAGACTGGCAACAAAGAGATAAAAAAGGCTACAAGATAAAAAAGTAACCTACCAATACACAGAGTTCCCCCAAATCAGTGAGAAAGGACTAGGCAGGGACCCAGTGGCTCATGCCTGTAAGCATAGCATTTTGAGAGGCCAGGATCACTTGAGCCCAGTGAGGCTGCAGTGAGCTAAGATGATACCACTGCACTCCAGCCTGGTCAACAGACCAAGACCTTGTGTCAACCAATAATAAATAAATAAATAAAAATTAGCCAGGGGTGGTGGCACATGCCTTAACTTCCTATAGTCCCAGCTACTCAGAAGGCTGAGGTAGCAGGATTGCTTGAGCCCGGGAGTTCAAGGATGCAGTAAACTATGATGCTGCCACGGCACTCCATCCTGGGCTGGAGGAATAAGACCTTGTCTCTAAAAACAAATTAAAAAAGAGAAAAAAAGAAAAAAAATGACCTGAGAGTTCACAGACAAAGAAACACACGGTTCCTCTACCTGAGAAAAGATGCTCAACTTAATTCATTAATTAGAGAAATGCAAGATACAATTATACTAAATTGTTTTGCCCCACATGTTGGACTGGCAAAAATCTACCAATTGGATACATACTCAACAGCCAAGACTCTGGGAAAGGAGGTCGTCTTTGCATTAGGGGTGGGAGAGTAAATTGTTACAAACCCTGTAGAGGACAAAGGTACATAACTAAAGAAGCATTGTTCAGTGGTTAGGGCACTGGCCACATACACTAGGGCTGGCGGGTTCGAGCCTGGCCTGGGCCTACTAAACAATGACAACTACAGCCCAAGAGTTTGAGGTTGCTGTGAGCTGTGACTCCACGGCACTCTACTAAGGGCAACATAGTGAGACTCTGTCTGAAAAATAAATAAATAAATAATAACATTTATCGTGAAACTAATGAAGCGTAAACTTCAGGGCCCCTCACTTACACAATATCCTTTCAAGGCTCTGGAAGGAGCTCCAACAATTTTTCAACATGTTACATGTTTTTGAAAACTTTACAAAGTAAGATATTTCTTTTTTTTTTTTTCTTTTTTGGCCAGGGCCAGGTTTGAATCCACCACCTCCAGTATATGGGGCTGGCACCCTACTCCTTTGAGCTATAGGCATTGCTTTACAAAGATATTTCAGTCGTAGTTGGTTAAGACCACTGCTCTCTTTCAACTTGAATATCCCCCTAATCTCACTTGTGAAGTGTGGTAATGGAGTGGCATCAGGAACTTTCGGGATCTGGCTAAAGAGAATTTGACTTGGAGACACATTGAGTTTGGGTTTCTCAGGATGTATTTATGTGATGTGCAATCACTGCATGTATAGCCAGGTTATTACTAGGTGTCCTGGTGTCAGAATGGTTTCCAGAAATACGCCTGCCACCTGCTGTGTCAACCATCTGCCATTCTGACTAGAAGATGCACGGCCAGAGGTCATATTGAAATATGAACATGTCTTATGGTATTTGATACCAGAATTATGTAAGTGGTAGAAAAGAAAAAAGGCTTGAAATATACGAAGCCAGAAGTCAGAAAATCATTTTATTATGAGACATGTAAAATTATAAGCAGAGTGTTTCATTTTTACAGATGTCTGGTCAAAATAGATGTTTTAGCTTCTCAGGAATGTACTTGATGATATAGCAATTATGAATGCACCATACATTTATAGTCATATTTTAAAGGGAATCACATGAAATTTATCAGAATTTCTGGGGTGTAAGCCGCAAACCTATAGCAGCACTATAAATAGTAAGCATTTCTGTATGAAATTCAATGCTTAATGTATCCCAGCTGTCAATAACAAAAAAAGAATTTCAATCAACTATACTAAAGAAGAGACCAAATATCTTTTGACTTTCTCCCTTTAAAACAATATCACAACACTGTGGTCACATAAAGAGGTAATCAAAGTGTATACAGCCAAAAGCAATAAAGGATGAAGAATTATAAAAGCGTGCCAGATACTTACTTAGTAAAAATGTTATGTTATTTTTCAAGATTCTGGGATATTTATGGTATTTGTGATTTGTTATGATTTCCTTTTATAGTCTACAAAATTATTTGTTTTGTATCTACTTTGGATTTGATCATTTTTATTTTTAAATTTTTAATTTTTCTCTTTTTTTTTTTGTTGTTTTCAAGGACTTTATTTAACAAAACATTTAGGGGGCTCTAGAAACCTGCATTTCATTATTTATTTATTTAATTAGTTAGTTATTTTGAAACAGAGTCTCCTTATGTTGCCCTGGGTAGAGTGCCATGGTGTCACAGCTCACAGCAACCTCAAACTCTTGGGCTTTAGTGATTCTCTCGCCTCAGCCTCCCAAGTAGCTGGGACTCTAGGTGCCTGCCACAAGAAACCTGCACTTTGAACAAAGACACCGGATGATTGTAGATGAATTAAAAGCATGGTTTGGGGAAGCGATTTTAACCTTCAATGTGTGTCAGATTACATATACAACAAAATTAAATTATCAATTATATAATTGTCTGGCAGTGACTCATTCTATAATCCCAGGCACTCAGGGGGCTGCAGTGGGAGGATTGCATGAAGCCAAGCATTTGAGACCAATCTGGGAAACAGGGTGAGACTATCTCCAAAAATAAATGAAAACAAAATTAACCAAGCATAGTGGCCCATACCTGTAGGTCCTGTAGTCCCAGCTCCGCAGGAGGCTGAGGCAAGAGGATCTCTTGAGCCCAGGAGTTTGAGGCCACAGTAAGCTGTGATTGTACCACTGCACTCCAGCCTGAGTGACAGAAAGAGTCTTAATCTCTCATCCCCCCACCAAAGCCATGTAAGTGAACAAAAAAATTTTTTTAGACAAAGCATTAATAGAAATTTAAATAGAATATGGTTTAAAAAAGGAAATAAAGTAAATTCATACCAAAACACTGTAGCCCTGACAACAGAACAACACCTGTCTGTAAAAAAAAAACAAAACAAAAAATTCACATGTATGTAGTTGAATTCATGCAGATAATATACTGAACAGGAAGCTATACAACAATGAGAAACATTAAGGGCACATCCAAGCACAAATAAAGATAGCCCTCTGAATTCCCTTGTTTCCCAGAGCTTTAAAAAAACTCACCATATTTTTAGTTCTTTTCTTGTATATTATTATTGTCTCCATATTGTTTGCATCTGACTGGATCTCTGGACTTTATTTCATTTTCTGGGTAATCTTTCTCCCGTTATGTATCATTGGCTGCTGCTTTGGGGATTGAATGTCCTTCTGAGTGTTCATTATTAGTCCCTAGGCAGCAGAAAGAAACTTCTCACTCCTATATTCTTTTTCTTAATGAAAGCTCACAAAAGTACAATCTTCAGGTTCCATATAAGCTGGATCAGTCTTTGTAATTCCCCAATGCCCCAGAAAAATTTCCAAGTTGGAAATTTATCTTACAGTTGTTCTTGCACAGGTACAAGATGGTGTGTATGCAAGGTTATGCACTACAAAATGTAACTGAAAAAGGCTTGATTCAGTGGGGGGTCTGATTAAATAGATTATAATACATTTACATCATGGAGTACTACACAGCTGTGAAAATGAGCACAATGTATTCTGATACGGAACGGATTGTAGGATGTATTACCCAATAAAAACATGAACATGCAAATGTGTATAGTACGCTACCTTTTATTTTATTTTATTTTATTTTAATTCAATAGATTTAGAGGGTATAATTGTTTTTTGTTACATAGATAAGCTATATCATGTTGAAGTCAGGACTTTCAGCGAACCAATCACCAGAAAGTGCACATTGTACCCGAAAGGTAGATTTTTGTCCCTCATCTCTCTTCCATCCTCCCCATTAATAGTTTTCAATGTCCTTTACACCACTTGATGACCACATACATCCCTGGTTTAGCTCCCACGTATAAATGACAACATGTGATGTTTGTTTTTCCATTCTTCACTTTGAATAATAGCCTTCAGTTCTATACAAGTTGCTACAAAAGACATCATTTCATTCTTTTTAATGGCTGAGTAAAATGGTGTAGGTTTTTTTTTTTTTTTTGAGTGTGTGTGTGCCATTTTTTTTTACCCACGCATCATTTGATGGTAGCTTAGGCTGATTCCATATCTTTGCAATCATGAACTGTACTGCAATAAACATTTGGTTGCATGTGTCTTTTTGAGATATATATATAATGGCTTGTGGAATCTAAATGACCTCAAATAGGTTTTCCATACTTTTTCCTGTTTTCTTCTTTTCTTTCAGGGATACCTGTGCGACTTATATTCATCTGCTTTACAAAGTCCCATGTTTGTCAGGGAGATTGTACATTCTACTTGATCCTTTTTTCTACTTTTTTGATTGGGTTAATTTGAAAGTTTTGTCTTTAAGCTCTGAAATTATTTCTTCTGCTTGTTCTAGTCTGTTGTTAATTAAAACTTTCTACTGTATTTTGAAATTCCCTACATGAATCTTTCATTTCTTTAAGTTCTGTTATATCTTTTCTTGTGTTATCCATCTCTTTAGTGAACTTTTCATTCCATGTCTTGAATTACTTTTTTTGCTTTTATTGTGTTGGTTTTCAACTTTCTTGTTAATCCCATTGATAATACTTGCCATCCATATTCTGAATTCTATATCTGACATTTCAGCAATTTTCTTTTGGTTGGAGTCTGTTGCTGGAGAAAATTCTGATCCTTAGAGTGGGTTAAACATGTTTTTTTTTTAATGTTGCCAGAGTTCTTATGCTGGTTCCTTCTCATCTGAAACCTCTTCTTCCTGCTCTAGACAGATAGTTTTTCTTTCTTCTTTTTTCTTTTTTTCTTTTCTTTTTTGTTGGGGATTCATTGAGGGTACAAGAAACCAGGTTACACTGATTGCATTTGTTAGGTAAAGTTCCTCTTACAATTGTGTCTTATCCCCAAAAGGTGTGTCAAACACCAAGACCCCACCCTCCTCCCTCCACCAGATAGTTTTTCTAAATATCTGTTCTCCTCTGCTAGTAGCTTTGTTGCTTAGTGAATTGAGAAGGAGGCCCTTGGATGGCACACTTGAGTCTTACCAGGCAGGCGAGGGGTGGATGCACTGCACAGTGAATCTGTGACACTGTTTCTCTGCTTTCCTGTGTCTCCCTATTCTCCTGTGATTGTCATAGACAGTTGGCCTGTAAGCAGGCACACAGTGGTGGCAGGCACACACAGTGGTGAGCCCACACAGCAGGAGCATTAGTTCTGCCCTGGTCCAGCAGTGGCAGTGTCCATCAGTGCACAGAAGCACGAGCATTTGCCCCACTAGGGTCTGATGGTATTATCCATGAGACAGTGGTTGCAGGTGTACCTCCCAGAGGGCAGCAGTAGGTGCCCAGGGCCATAGGCACTCTCTCCATCTGGGTCGCTCAGTGGGTACCAACTCTGCCCAGATCCCCTGGCAGTAGGAGGGCATGCAACACGTGTCCATAGGACATGCAAGAGCTCCTGGCCTCCCCACTCGTCTGGCCTGGCAGGAGCAATGGAGGAGGTGGCAGCAATGGATCTGTTCCCTGGAGATATGCACGACTGCCTGGGACCACAAAATGGTTGCAGCCACAGCACCTAAGGTTCATAAGCCAACGGCATCCCCTGTGCCTTCTCTCACAAACAATGCCATGCCCAGTCTCTAGTCAGCTCCCTGTGTCAGGTGGGCAGCCTTTTGCAGTGGAGGGATGTCTGTAGGGAAGTGCAGAGCCCTGGGGGTCTCTCCTCCATCTTTCCCCACGCGCATGCACCCTCCCCATGTACCTCCAATCCTGCCACACAGATCACCCCACTTCCTTCTCTTTCACTTTGGGAGCCTCCGTTGCCTCTCTGTTGATTCCCAGTGCTCTCTCCTAGAAGATCGATCTGAAGGTAAATATCCACTCTCCATTTTTCATCCTCTCCATGAAATCAGCATGTTCAGGCTTCTAGTGTGCCATCTTGGCCCAACCTTTCCTCTTTTTTATTTAAAAATGAGCAAGGAAGAATACTAATATTTATTAATATTTGTGTGGTATTTTTCATAAATAAGTTCTGGAAATGAATGCAAGTGATCTCAGGGAGAAAGCACTGGGTGGAAAGCAAAGGTGGGGATAAGATCGCTCCCTCCACACCCTTACACAAGATATGTGCACTCATTAGTCAGAGATTAAATTTTAAAATAATGGCCTTCACTTTGGCCTCACCCAAAGTCATAGGGGGTGACTTCTGGAAACCTTTTGATATTTTTCTGAAATGCTAATTTCATCCAAACATTTCAGAAAGGTATGAAGACTTAGCCATCAGACTTAGACTCATACCTATTCATTACAGCATTATTCATATAATCAACCTCAATCAAAAGAATTGTGAAAATTAAAAAAAAAAGAATTGTGAAAATTATCTGAGCAAATTGAATGTCAGGGTCCAAGAAAACCTGGATAACACCAATGAAAATATTTAATTATGTAAAAAAATGTAAATTTCCTCCTTCGAAAGAAATAAAGACAAACAAAATCTGGGATTTATTATTTTCAACATCCCATTTTTGTAGAAAATAAAAAGAACATCTTAAAACTAATTAATAATAAGCTATGAACATGAATAAGCAATTTAAAAAACACATAAAGATATTGACCTTAGAAGTTCATCCTCACTAGTTTCAGCCTCAGCTCCACCTCCAAATCCAACAAACTGCAAGGTGGTATCAATTTTGCTTGGTAGGGATCTTCTCCATTGTCATACCTTCCTCCAAGCCACCATTCTCTCCTTAAGATGAGCACGAAACGGGTCAAGGGCCTGAATAAACATCTTTCAAAAGAAGACATACAAATGGCTGCCAGGTATATGAAAAAATGCTCAACATCACTAGTTAGCAGGGAAATACAAATTAAAACCATAATGAAATATCCCCTCACACCTGTTAGGATATCTTCTATCAGAAAGACAAAAAATATGTAGCAAGTATGCCCGAAGATGTGGAGAAAAGAAAATCCTTGTGCAATTTGATGGAAATGTAAATTAGTACAGACATTATGGAAAATAGCATGGATGTTTTTCAAGAAACTAAAAAAATAGCTCTCCCATATGATCCAGCAATCCCATTTCTGGGTATCTATCCAAAGGAAATAAAACCAGTATGCTGAAGAGATGATCTGCCCTCCTGTGTTTGTCACAGCACTGTTCACAGTCGCCAAGATATGGAATCAACCTGTGTCCATCAAAGGATGATTGGATAAAGAAAATGTGTATACACACAACAAAGTACTACTTGGCCATTAAAAGAGAATAAAATCCTTCTATTTGTGACAACACCATTCAACTGGGAAAACATCCCGTTAAATGAAATAAGCCAGGCACAGAAGACAAGTACCATAAAATCTCCCTCCTACGTGGAATCTAAAAAAGTTGAACTCACAGAATCAGAGAGTGGAATGGTGGCTAGAAGGGCCGAAGGCAGGGGAGTAAAAGGGGAGATGTTGGTCAAACCTACAGAACTTCAGTTGGACAGGAGGAATAAGTCCAAATCATACAATATAGTGACCATAGTTAATAACAACATCTTGTGTACTAGAAAATTGCTAGGAGAGTAGGTTTTGTGTTCTCATCACACAAAACAAGTGGGAGTATGTGAGCCAATGCGTATGTTACTTAGCCTGTTTAGCCATTTCACCATGTATACATACTTCAAAACATGTTGTACTTCAGGGCGGCACCTGTGGCTTAGTGAGTAGGGCACCAGCCCCATACACTGAGGGTGGCGGGTTCAAACCCGACCCTGGCCTAACTGCAACAAAAAAATAGCCAGACATTGTGGCAGGCACCTGTGGTCCCAACTACTCAGGAGGCTGAGGCAACAGAATCGCCTAAGCCCAAGGGCTGGAGGCTGCTGTGAGCTGTGATGCCACATCACTCTACCCAGGGTGACAAAGTGAGACTCTGTCTCTTAAAAAAAAAAAATGTACTTCAAAAGCATATACAATTTTTGTCCATTTTTTAAAATAAAGACTAGAGCAATGTCCTCTAAGTGGCCTCTCTACACTCCCTGCAGGTCTCCCTCATTGCATTCTCTATACCAGGGTTTTCCAATTTTTTTTTTTT
>NW_003852501.1:820641-821749 GCF_000181295.1 Otolemur garnettii
CACTTAAATGACTGTCTCAAAAAAAAAAAAAAAAGTAGAAAAAAGAATATACTTACTGTGCTTTGAACTTCTTTTGAAAATAATTTAATTAATGATCTTTAAAATTTTTCCCGGCACACCTAAGATCCTCTCAATACACACCAGTGTGCTGCGGCACACGGGTTGAAAATCACTGCTCTACACAGAGGGATCATTTCTTCAAGACTAATTATGTCTGTAATACACGCACCCTTCAGACGCTTCACCCTTCATTGTTCTCACATTGTTTATAAGATAAAGATTAAACTTCCTTAAGATTCCTTCCCATTTCCCTTTAAATAATGGTATACCCCGCCCCCCCCATCCTATCCCTCAAGCTCAACCATTGCTCCACCTTGGTAAGCCAACTCCTACTCACGCCTCAGGTTTCCACGAAATACCCATATTGCGGGGGGGCCCTTCTGGACCAGTCTGGGACCCCTGCTACAAGTTGGTAAACCACCCATCAGCACCTTCATGGCATATAGCACAAGTATAATTCCAATCCACGGTGTGAGAAGTGGGATATATTTTCAATTCAGTCATAAAATCCCGCTTCCCTGTGTGAGAGATGTGGAGGGATGGCCTCGCCTAGACTCCGCCAGAGCAGAAGATGTTTTCCCTGCCAAACACCAGCGCTTAGTACAGTGTCTGACATCTATCTGGATGACCCTTAGTCAATATTTGTTGGCTGAATAAACAAACATTACTGATAACAAAAGAAATGGACCTTTGAACAAACAGACATTGGTTTGGTTTGTAAAATGGGTGAAAATTTTAAAGAGAAGGCCAGTGTCCACTTGCCATTAGCAGATGTGCAGCACCCTTTCATCTTTTCAATATTGTCTTTTCTTTGAATGTAGGTGAAATTGGCTCGGCACCTGTGGCTCAAGCGGCTAAGGCACCAGCCACATACACCTACAGTGGCGGGTTTGAATCCCCAGCCCGGGCCCGCCAAACAACAATGATGGCTGCAACCAAAAAATGGCCGGGCGTTGTGGCGGATGCCTGTAGTCCCAGCTACTTGGGAGGCTGAGACAGGAGCTTCGCTTAAGCCCAGGAGTTGGAGGTTGCTGTGAGCCTGATGCCA
>NW_003852501.1:821848-828740 GCF_000181295.1 Otolemur garnettii
TTTTTTTTTTTACAGAATTTATTTATTTATTTATTTTTGGAGACAGAGTTTCACTCTGTTGCCCCAAGCTCATAGCAACCTCAAACTCCTGGGCTTAAGCAATTCTCCTGCCTTGGCCTCCCAGGTAGCTGGTACTACAGATGCCCACCACAATACCCCACAAAGTTTTTCTATTTTTAGTAGAGATGTGTCTCACTCTTGCACAGGCTGGTCTCCATCTCCTGAGCTCAAGCAATCCTCCCACCTTGCCCTTCCAAGAGTGCTAGGATTACAGGCATGAGTTACTGTGCCCAGCCAAACTGGCCATTCAGTGGCCTTCAGTACATTCACAATGATGAACAACCATAACTTCTACCTGGTTCCAAAACATTTTCATCACTCCAAGGAGAAATCCAGTACCCATCAGGCAGTTGCTGCCCATTCTCCCCTGTCACCAGCCCCTGGCAACCACCGGTCTTTCTGTCTCTGGATTTACCTATTCTAGACATTTCATATAAATGGAATCATCCCATTTGTGGCTTCTGTGTCTGGCCTCTTCCACTTAGCATAATGTTTTCAAGGTTCATCAGTGTTTGTAGCGTGAATCAGAACTTCATTTCTCATTGTGACTGAAGCATATTCTGCTGCATGTATACATCACCATTTGTATACCTGTTAATCTGTTGGTAAGCATTTGTGTTGTTTCCCACCTTTGGCTCTTGTGAATAGTACTGTTATAATCTCCTACCTTTCCGATGGGTGTGTAAACAGGAACTAGGTAAACCTTTCTCCGTACTTGCCAGACCCTCATCTGGGTAGGTGGCGGGAATGCTCTGTAATGGCACATGGGCTGGGACTGACCCTTTCGCCTGTGCTATTGGTGGCTAAATATTTCAAATGATTTGGAGATTATCTTAAGTTCAACAAAGAGAGTGGGTGTGTTCTGCTCCTTCTAACACCATAAAGGATGAAGACAGAGGTGGGTACTTGGTGGGTACTCACCAAGGACAGCGGTATCTAATCTGTGCAAGTGACCAATGAGGTCAATCTAAATACATGCCATGATTATTAGCTGAGCCAGTCAGATGGGGTGAACGAACTTAAAATATGGAAGGGAGTTGAGGAATTGGCTAGGGGAGCAGAAAATGAAACAGATTAGTTGTTGAGGACAGAACTCTGGGGCAGAGCTTCCCAGGCTTCAGTAGCTAATGGGTCCTCAGAGCTCCCTGTATCCTGGATAACCTTTGGTTGCACCTTCCATGACCCCCTCATCTTCATTTGTTCTTTGAGGTTACTATGAGGCCTGGTTTCATGGCTTGGACTCCGGCTATAAATATTTCTGCAATTGTCATCCCTACAAACTTCCCAGTGACTGATTCCTGTAGGCAAAAGAACTTAAAGAAAACACCTTTGAAAAGAAGTTAGGGGGCACCCATAGCTCCGTGGGTAGGGCACCGGCCACATACACCGAGGCTAGCAGGTTTGAACCTGGCCTAGGCCAGCTAAAACTACACTGACAACTGCAACAACAACAAAAAATAGCCGGACATTGTGGTGGGTGCCTGTAGTCCCAGCTTCTTGGGAGGCTGAGACAAGAGAATTGCTTAAGCCCAAGAGTTTGAGGTTGCTGTGAGCTGTGAGGCCATGGCACTCTACCTACGGCAACATATTCTGTCTCAAAAAAAAAAAAAAGTTGGATTATATATACTGAACTTTATAATTATCCATCATCTTTGATCCAGTAATTCCTTTCCGATGTCCCAGTCTAAGATAACAATCCCTAAGCCAGAAAAGCCATATGCACAAATAAATTGATCTCAATTTTAGCCGAGCACAAGAAATTGGACATATTGGGATGCCACACCATCTCCCAGCTTTTCTCTCTCTCCCCCTCTCCTTCTAAAATATAAAACAAACTTATACTTGTATATCCAAAAAAAGAGAATTTGGATGTATATGTCCAAATGTAGGAGAATGGTTAAAAGGAAAAAAAAGCAAAGAATGAAGCTGCCTAAATTAAATTAAATACTTATATAAGAATTATGTTTATAAATAGTTTTGTATTCACATTGAAACATTGTTCTGTAATAACCTTTATTTAAAAAGCAGGAAATGAATATATTCATGTGGAAAATGTTAATAAAGACATGACGAAATGTGAATAGTAGCTATCTTTGCAAGATTTTTGTTGCCCTAATTTAAAAATCTTTTATGAAGTGTGTGTGGTGTGTTGTTTTTGTCATGGGAAATGCTTTATGAAAACGAAAGTAAAATATAATGTGGCTTTCAGGCAGAAATTAATCATCCTACACTGATACTTCTTAGGAAAGAAGGCTTCCATGCTACAGAAAACTGAAAGAAAAAGATCACGGTCAGACAGACTCAGCCTCCACTGAATTCCTGGAGTAACCAGATAGGCCTCAGGTTTTCCACAAGGCCATTGGCAGCAAGGACAAAGAAGGGTTTTTTGTGGCTGAGAAGACTGACAAATCTAAGCCCACGATGGCTGAGAAGGGCCCGATGCAAAGATTATTAGGAAAAGCTCGTGCCACTTCAGATGGCAGTTCCAAATGGACAGACTTGTAACTTTGCCCTGTGGATGAGAAACTGTGGTGCAGCCTTACGAGACCTTAAGAATGTCACCAAGGAAAAGATGGTGCAGTTAATTAATTAAACACATTTATTGAACATTTATTATGTGCCTGGCATTCTTAGGAGCCTTAGGGATAAAAAATTTCTACCCTCGTGAGGCACACATTCTACAGCGTGGGGTTGCAAGGTGGGGAGAGCAAGAAACAAATCAAAAGGAGCAGTAAATATAGCAGGTTAGACCCCCATGGAGAGAAGTAAAACAGTGGGAGGAGCCGAGATGGGTTTCATTGGGGGATAAGGAAGGAAATGCAAAGATAATTGAATGAAGACATGAAGAAGGTGAGGGGTAGAGCGTGAGAAAAGCATTCCAGGTGAAGGGAACAGTATATGCAAAGACCCTGGTGCAGGATTATAGGGAGGTCAGTGCATCTAGGAGCAGAGGGCATAGGGGAAAACAGTAAGGAGAAGTAATGGGGGAAGTTTGAAGGTAGGGAGAATCAAGAGGTTTGTCTAAGGCTGGTTCAACATGTCTGTTATACATCAAATTACATGGGCATCTGAATGTTAAGTATACCGTTCAGGGGAAAGGTCAGGGCTGGTGTGGCAGAGACCTCTAGACACCTGTCTGAAATCCACTCTCCTCTTCTTCCTTAGTAATAGAACTCTGATATTTAGTTGGGGATATGTCAGGTTCTGCTTCTGACACCACTTGTCAGGGCCCAGAGCTGGCCAGGTCTTGGGTCCGGCTTAGGTAGGTTCCGGACGCGGACTGCTAAGCTACCTTGCTCAGGAACAGTTTCTCTTAGGTGCTTGAGGGCTATCTACTTTAGCTGGAGAGAGAGAGAATCTTAGAGAGAGTAAAGCAGTCTTCTTAGAACAGATAGATTTTAGTCTCTAGCAGAGCTTGGTAATCTTCAGCAGAGAGTCGCCTGCTGGCGTTCTGCAGGCAAGGGAGGAAACAGAGTCAGAGTAAGTGGATCCATGATAAAATGCGCATGCTTTTTGACTGCCTTCTCCTCCAGCCTAATAGAAGGCTGATCTCATGCTTCTCAACACCACAGGTGTAGAGACTGCCAATTCACCAATGCTCTCATCTTGCGAGCTCTCTCATGCTAGTTAGAACTAAATCTCTGTCCATGCCCTTTTCACCAAAGTGTTCCATTACAGGTATTTCCTATAACTCTCACTCCTCCTAGCCATAGGCTATACGGGCTGCTACAGGGATATTCTATCTGAAATAAAGACTATGTTTACCAGCCTTCCTTGCAGCTAAGTGTGGCCATGTGATTGAATTCTGGCCAATGAGATTTAAATGGAAGTTTTGTGATGAACAATTGGGAAGGCTCTTTTTTTTTTTTTGAGACAGAGCCTCAAGCTGTCCCCCTGGGCAGAGTGCTGTGGCATTACAGCTCACAGCAACCTCCAACTCCTGGGCTCAAGCGAGTCTCCTGCCTCCGCCTCCCAAGTAGCTGGGACCACAGGCGCCCGCCACAACGCCTGGCTATTTTTTGGTTGCAGCCGTCATTGTTGTTTGGCGGGTCCGGGCTGGGGACTCAAACCCGCCACCTTAGGTGTACGTGGCTGGCGCCTTAGCTGGTTGAGCTATAGGCGCTGAGCCGGGAAGGCTCTTTTAAAGGGAATTGATCCAACTAGGAGGTGAAACCTTTTGTCCTCCCTCTTTCCTCCTGTCTATAGTCTGGAATATAGATGACATGGCTGGAGCTTCAGCAGTCATCTTGAATTGTGAGGTTCCCTTGAAGATGGAAGCCAAAACTAGGACAAGAGAAGTTCTCTGAGTCTCTGATGACTATGAAGGTACCATCCCAGTCCTAGTTTGCCTTCCTTCAAATTTCTCATGTATGAGATAAAAATAAACTTTTATTTTGTTTAAGCTCTTTGGGGGGGGCGTTTCAAATATATATTAGTTTGATATATGCAAACAAAACAAATGGGATTGAGTTGGGATTGAATATCACATAGATGATGTTTAAAACAATGAGACTGGGGAGATTACCAAGCTGAGACTATAGAAAGGAAAAGACCTAGAGTCAGCCAACATTTAAAAGTCAGACACAGAGGTAGAACTAAGAAAGATTCAAAATCCAGAGTGAAACAGGTGGAAAACCAGAAGACTGTGATGTCAGCAGAGGCTAGGATTATTTCTGGAAGGAGGGAGGAGTGAGCTATACCAAGTGCTACTCAGAAATAAAGTTAAGACGAGGACTGAGAATTGACCATTAGATTTAGCAAAATGGAAGTCATTAATGACCTTTATAAGAGCTATTTCAGGCTGGGTGCCCTGGATAATGCCTTTAATCCCAGGACATTGGAAGGCTGAGGTGGCAGGATCACTTGAGCCCAGGAGATTGAGACTGGATTGGGTAACATAGCAAGACCCTGTCTCACAAAAAATTTAAAAAAAAAAGCCTGGTGTGGTGGTATACCCTTGTAGATCCAGCTACTCAGGAGGCTGAGGCAGGAAGAACGTTTGAGCCCAGGAGTTTGAGGCTGCAGTGAGCTGTGATACAGCCACTGCACTACGTGACAGCATGGATGACAGAGCGAGATCCTGTCTCTAAAAATAAATAAATAAATAATTCAAACAATTAAAAAAAATTTTTTTTAAAGAGCCATGCACTGTGGCTGGTAGATTCAAACCTGGGCTGGGCCTGCTAAACAACAATGACAACTACAACTAAAAACAGCTGGGTGTTGTGGCTGGTACCTGTACTCCCAGCTACATGGGAGGCTGAGGCAAGAAAATCGCTTAAGCCCAAGAGTTTGAGGTTGCTGTGAGCTGTGACGCCATGGCACTCTACCAAGAATGACACAGTAAGACTCTGTCTCAAAAAAAAAAAAAAAATATATATATATATATATATATATGGGCAATATTAAGGCAAGCTTGCAAACTGATAGAAATAATTCAATGAAGAGAGAGAAACTAACGATCCAAGCAATGGTGAATAATTGCAAGAGTAAAGTTCCAGAGAAGGAAGACAGAATAGATAGAACCCAGAGCAGCCCAGAAAGGTTGCTCGCAGAAAGGTTGTCAAAGACATTGACCTATGGGATGGCAGCTTTAGGAAAACGGAAAAAGCCAAATCCAAACCATATGAGGTTAAGGAGTGAAATACGGGATGAAAAATAACACAAGCCAAATGACATTGATGGTTCTCTCTGGGCGATACAAGGACTTAGTGTGATTGTTTTCTGTTTCTTTATCCATTTCTGTGATTTGAAATTTTTCTGAGAGGAATACTATCATACTAGGAAAAAATTGAAAAAAGAAAAGAAAAGTGAAGTCAGCAGATACACTGATCTCTCTCTGTCTTAGAACTAGAGGAAGTACAAGAGTAGCAAGAAACAGAAGTGACCCTGGGAGGAAGGCCTTGTTCTTCACGATGTAACCATTTCTCTTTTTTAAATCCAGAGCCTCCTATCTGTTGGGTATACTAATTCAGCGTGTTCCGGATAAAGGAGGAAGTCCAATCTCGCAGGCAAAACATAATAGCTAACAAGGGTGGCTGGAGTCATTGTATTGCTCGGTGCCGTGGCTAGCTCAGGAAAGGCTGGGAAGTCTGGGCAGATAGACACTTCGTACCGCAGAAATGTCTATCTGTAGGCAGCCACCCTACTGGAGTCCATTACCAGGACCATGGGTTAGGGGTAGGCTTGTAAGACCAAAGCTTAGCCCCGGGAGGGCCCATGGTGGTGCTCTATTTAACAGAGGCCTCACATTCATAAAGGTCTCCTGCTCTGGTTATCTCCATGTGAAGTTTCCCATACTCACAGAGACACACTGAGAAGATTGAAAGAAGATGATATTCGTCATACAGCTTTAACCATGCCTCTCATTACCTGGCCATTTATCTGTCATGCATTATGAATCAAAGTTTTAATAATCCCACAATTACTTTAGGAGCAGCACCAGGCTTTAAAATATATTTTAAAGATACCACATTTAAAACTAGCATTGTTTCTACCATTTTTAAATTGTTTTTTAAATTAATAGTCTTTAATTTTTAGGTAGATTTAAATTTACAGAAAAACTGAGCAGAAAGTTCAGGATTCCCTTACCTTCCCCACCCCTACCCTGCACCCAGAACAGTTTCCCCTGTTATTCACATCCTGTATTAGTGTGGTAATTGACAAACCAATATGGGCACATTATTAATAACTAACTTTGCATTAGGGTTTACTCTTTGTGTTGTATTGTTCTGCGGGTTTTGAGAAATGCACAAGGTCATGTGTTCATCATCACAGTGTCACCAAGAGTAGTTTTGCCACTCTAAAAACCTGTTCCTTCTTCCAGCCCCCA
>NW_003852501.1:830444-831160 GCF_000181295.1 Otolemur garnettii
GTGCAAATGTCTTTGTTGTAAAATAATTTTTGATCATCTGGGTATATACCTAGTAGAGGAATTGCAGGATCAAATGGTAGGTCTACTTTTAGTTCCTTGTCATTCACTTAACATTTGTTTAATAGAAGGTTTGGCCAAAAAGTTCATGTGCAATTTAAAATAGTCAATGTAAAGTTCATGTGAAATTTAATAGTTGAATATTTTAAATTGTACACAAACTTTATGCTCACCCTGTATTAGGTGCCTCAAAAACTGCAAGTGGCTCAGGTTTCCCTTAATCGCTAAGGAAATAGTGATGAGGTAGATGATGCAGGTAGGAGTTTCTGGATCTGTTCTTCCATGAGACATGTAAGGCTTCCTCCTACTCAGACCAGGAGTCATTGGGGAACAAGGAAGAAAAAAAGTAGTAATATTGGCCTACTATCTGCCATGCACAAGGCACTTTGCATACCTTAAACAGTAGATCCTATCATTTAGGACCCATGAGACTTCTTGAATATCAATCAAGTAAGTTAAGCAAATTGAGCAGGCTCTCACATCCATGATGTGGCAGAATTGAGACTTAATTCCATGAAACCACAGAACCAGATATAAGAAATGGGGCCAGGGGCCTCAGATATAAGGCTAACATGTCTCAGGGCAGGTCCCACAGGGATGGACATCGTGCAAAGCACTGCATCCAGAGGGCGCGGAAGCTGGGCTTTCCCCGGGGCAGT
>NW_003852501.1:831610-831972 GCF_000181295.1 Otolemur garnettii
GGTTAAGATTTCAAGTGAAGCATCCTCAGAGCCTGCCATGGAAGGGAACAGTAAGAAAGCTCTTTAAGGCAAGTAGAGACCCCCAAGCAGGGGCTCAGGGGTCAGGACTTAGGGGAAAAACAGAGAGCCCAGGTGTTAGAAATGAAGACCAAGGTCAGAGCTTTCTGATGCCTGTTCTCAGTGCTGAGCTGGAGATCCTGAAACTCCCCTGACAGCAAGACCCATCCCAGAGATGAGCTCAGGGCTTAGTTCAAAGGTGGAGCCAGATGGGCCTAATTATAGACAGCAGAGTGTCGCAGAGATAGAGCATACCTGCGGGAGATGGGCAGCTGGGTCTCTAGGGGAAGAAGACTTGGTCAACA
>NW_003852501.1:832833-833885 GCF_000181295.1 Otolemur garnettii
CCCAGTGATGTCCACTCCTACTCCCTGAAACTGTGAGTATGTTGGGTTGTACAGAAAAAACACATAGTTGCTAATCTACTGATTTATCAGCTGCCTGATAGGGAAATTATCCTGGATTATCTTAAAAGCAGAATAGGAAGGGAGGTAGGAAACAGATATAGAGATAGCATGAGAAGGACTCAGCTGCACTGTTGCTAGGGAAATGGGGCCACGGGCCAAGGGGTGTGGGCAGCTGGAAAAGGGAAGGAACAGCTTCTACTCTAAAGCCACCAAAGAGAAACAAGGCCTTCCTGACCCCTTGATTTTAGCCCAGTGAGATCCCTGTCAACATCTGACCTCCAGAACCCTAAGACAACAAATGCGTGTTGTTTTAAGCCACTTAATTTGCGGTAGTCTTTTTTACAGCAGACATAGGAAACTAAAACAGCACTGAGGACCAAGTTTTTACAATTTTTTTCTTTAGAATACAAGAAAAAGAAAGTAGAACGTAACATCTGACAGACTTCTTTGTATTGCAAGGCCCTGCACAGCATCCCCCAATATCTTACTTATCTTCTTTTTTGAAGAGACAAAGGAGAGTCTCTATCTAAGGTGACCAGGCTTATTAATTAGGTCAAGTTTTTAGCACAGTATGATAGAACTGTGGTAAGATCCAGGATCCATATTTTTTAAATCTCCCTAGGAGTCCCTACCATGCAGCCGGGTTTGCAAACCACTGGTCTACAATTTAAAGTCTAACCCACATAATTACAAGGTGGCTGCATGCCTAGACAATGAGTACCAGTGGGTTATCATTAACCTGGGAGGACATAATACATGCCGTGTCCACAGAACTTGGGCCTGGTGATGGAACATTTCGCCTGTGACCTGCTGAACAGAATGGTGAGCATGCTCATTAAATGTGAATGTGGTACCAAAATGGAAAACAGGCAGAGGAGGGCATTTTAATTAATTGATGAGGGTTGTTAGGACGGAGGGCTTATCCATTCAAAGGACAGGTGACAGCAGGCTGAGGAGGCGTCAGAGGAGTTGCTGGGAAGAGAATGCAGTTC
>NW_003852501.1:834007-835858 GCF_000181295.1 Otolemur garnettii
AGGCTGATCACTCAGTAGGGTGGATGCCGGGGGATGACGGGGGTGCTGAGGGCATAGGAAGGCCACATAGCCTGGTTCACATAGGTCCTGAAATGTAGGTTTCTGACATATTTTGCTATCTGATAAAGGTGTTTGTTGACTTAAACATGCAAAGCACACCATGGTTTTATAATCCCATTCTTGCAACTTTTCCCTTTTAATGTATTGGGAACCTCAGAAAATGAGGCTGAGTGGCCTAGATGTCTCAACTTCAAGAGTTCATGGGGAATCACAAGACCCACCAGTCCTGCAGTTTATAAAGCAAGCATAAGTGTACAACTGTAGTGTATTTTTGGAAGTGAATATCTTTAGTGAGCAGGGCTGGGGGAATTGGAATCCAGACAGGAAAAGAGATTTGCTTTATTTTTCCCTAAATAAAGCTTTTGTAGAGACAGGGCCTTGCTATGTTGCCCAGGCTGGCAACTCCTGGGCTCAAGCAATCCTCCCAACTTGGCCTTGCAAAGTTCTGAGATTACAGGCATAAGCCATCCACTCAGCCCCCTAAATAAAGCTTTAATAAATTCTGTTTTGTTTCCCTGCCCCTGGCCCCCCAAAATTATACGTACACTTAATCTAAAATGTCAAAATGATTCTATAAGGCTTGTTATAAAGAACAGCAATCCCCTGACCCCTCCTCCTTGTTTTGCAGACTTTAACCTCTTTTAGATGATTTTTTTTCTTTTTGCAGTTTTTGGCCGGGGCCGAGTTTGAACCTGCTACCACCAGTATATAGGGGCCAGCACCCTATTCCTTTGAGCCACAGGCACCGCCCTAGATGATTCTTTTCGTATTTACCCCAGGTCCCTAGAATGACATGCTTGAAATGCTGTTCCTTTATTTTTCACTGTAGCCATTATCTGATTTTCCCCCAGGATAGAAGATTAGAATTTGGTGTCTTTCCTCCCGCTGCCCCCAAGAGATAGACTTACCCTTCCCCATTCCCCATGCTGCCCATGGAGTCATCATGCTGCATTGCTGGGTGGCAGAATATTCAACGTCTACATTACTGTGACTATACAACCTGAGCCATATAGTACGCTATGAGTATTTTATTCCCTGCACATCTTTCTGTTGTTTCTGGAGCTTTGAACCATTTTGGTTTTTGTTGCCTACGTTTTCTATGCACAGTATTTACATTTGCCATTTATCTATGTCTGCTCTCAAGAATTCAAAACAGTCAAGTATTTTAATAGTTTCAACGACCTCCTTCAGAACCTCTCCCAGAGTCTTCCCGCATGCTCTCACCTGCACATGAGACACAGCTCTCATTTGGGGATCTCGCTTCACCATCGTCCCCGCCATTCTCTTCCCTCCTTCTTGGTGGAATATTAGCATCTTCTTTCTGAGTCTACGCTCTCATTTTAACACATTTGGGGACATTTTGAGGCAGAGGCAAAGGATATGAATTTTTGAGAACTTGCATGTCAGAAAACCTTTTTAATCTATTCTGACCTGATGGATCGTTTGGGCTAGAAGTCTAATGTGGAAATCATTTTCCTTGAGTTTTGAAAGCCGTTGCCATCTGACCTCCAGGGTGGCTGTGGAGAAGCCGGAAGTCATTCTTACTTGTCGTCCTTTATGTGGGACTTGTTTTCACCTCTTCTTTGGAGGCTTCTAGCATCTCTTCTTGACCCTCACTAGTCTGAGATTTCACAATGGAGGCCTGGGGGGAGGGGTCTATTCTCAATCCTTGCGCTGGCATTTGGTAGTGGACCTTTCATTCTAAAAAAATGCATGTCTGTCAGTTATGGGAAATATTTTTGAATATTTCTTTAATGACTTCTTCTCCTCTGGTTTTTCTGTTCTTTTTTT
>NW_003852501.1:836802-844589 GCF_000181295.1 Otolemur garnettii
GATGTGCAGGTGTGATGAGGGTTATGTCTCTTATCTCTGAGGATATTGATCAGAGGGTATCAAACCACATAATCTTTCCTGGAAGTTACTTTTGTCCTACTTATTTTTGTCTCTCTATTTCATGTAAAAGGCTTTCTTGAAGGTTGAGTAAACTTTATCTGCTCATATTTAAGAATGGGGCTAAAAAATTGACTAGGGGCGCTGAGCCTGTAGGGCAGTGATTTTCAGCCCGTGTGCCGCAGCACACTGGTGTGCCATGAGAGGATCTTAGTTGTGCTATGAAAAATTTTCAAGTCATTAATTAAATTATTTTCAAAATAAATGCAAAGCACAGTATATTCTTTCTTTTTACTCTTTTTTTTAAATCAACATAACGTAACTGTGCCATAGAAGTTTAACTGTAAGTTCAAGTGTGCTGTGAGATAAAAACAGTTCAAAAACCCTGCTATCGTGCCTCACTGACCAGAGGTTCCACTGTGTGCTCTGGGGCTGGGCTGTTGGGCTGGAGGAACCCCTCAGTAGTGCCTTTGAGTTCTTCCTCTTGGGGAGATCAAATTCCCCAGACAGGACTCTTCGAGGCTTGCACCCACTGGATTTAATTCTGGCTGCCAGCACTGTGGGAGGCCACTGGAAAAGGGCAGCAGGCCTCAGCGTCCACTTAATATCCGAGTTTCCAGTACAGCCAGAGAGGGAAGAGATCTGGGCCTTGAACTGCTTCCTAAGTAGACTTTGGAGCACTTCTGGTTTTCGCTTGTTCCATCTCATTTCTAGAAGAACCTGTTGCTGCCAATTCCTGAGTCTTTGAGGGATGCTGGTTGGTTTCTCAGGTTTCCTCACAGTCAACCTGGATTCTGTTTTTCTGTGATTGCTGCATCATTGACCACATTTCTTACTTTCCATCTTTCAAAATTCTGTTGCTACCAGGAGTTTAAAAAAAAAATAGTTGTAGCTATTATTTCTTCCCTTTTCTTAGAAAGGAAAAAAAGAAGGGGGTGTGTGTGTGTGTTCTGTCCTCCATCTTTACCTGGAAGTTGGGAGAGTTACCTTTTCCCGTTGTTTTAATTTTTAATCAGTATTTAGCTACTATTAACAACTGTTTTACTTTTTGAGTTAAGACAATCTAGTTTATTTTTTTCAAATCAGCTATAAGAGCATGGTGTGGAAGAACCATGAAATAACCATCAGCCTTTAAGGCTTTGAGGCGTCCCAGATGCTGATCCGGGGAATAACTACATGTACGTGCATGTGTATTTACAAAGGAGACTGCTGCCGTCGCCCTGGCAAGATAAAATACCCACAGATAATGACACAAGAAAATAATACACCTATGAGCCGGAAATGAAGTAGGTCACAATGAATCATCAGCAGTTGTGTGAAATTTTTCTCATCACTGCTCCCAGGGCCCAGAGAAGAATTTTCAATTCAGCTAGACATGAGCGATCACCATTCCCAATGAGTTTTCTGAAGCTGTTATCTCCAAATTCCTTGATTGTACACCCTTATAAGAAACTTTTTAAGCACATCCTCAAATACATAAATTTGTTTATTTTCAAGTTACATGTGTCATATCAATGCAGCATTAATACATACAAGTAGAGATTTTTCAAGAATGTCATAGAACAGAAATAAAATGAGACGTTCTAATATTTTCCTTCAGTATCTCAGGGGATCCTCCTGCACACTGTGAAATTCTCTACCAGGATGAGTGTCAGAACACCTAGGAAGATTTTTCAAGATCCTCCTACCCAGACCCCACCTAGACATCTGACTCAGAACTCCCGAAGGTGGGGCCTTGGCAAGGATATTTTAGAAATGTTTCTCTGATGATTCTCATATGCAACCCTGGTTTAAAAACACGGTTTTAATGATTTGAGAACTAGAACCCTTTAAAAACTGTCAAGCGACTGTTGAGTACAAAGAGTAGACAATTGACGGCAGGGAAGTTATAGTTCAATTAAAGGTCAACATCACAGGCCTCAAAACACTGTCTCCTTCTGCCTCAGACTCCATTTCTTCTCGGTCTCTGTCCTTTCCTCTCACTTTTCAATATAACTTTAGCAATATGACTTTGCTGTTATAAATGGCAAATAACAGATACTCATAGGAAATAGAGATAAGCAAAAAGAAGAAAATAAAAACTAAGCTGTAATCCTACCATTCTACGATAATTAAGATTTTTTTATTTACAGTCTTCAAGATATTTATGCAAACGTATATGTAAAAGGGGGAATCATACTGTACATGCTGTTTTTACCCTGATTTATTTCACTCTATAATGATATTTTTGCCCGTGACAATCAGAATGAAAGGTTCAGCAGGGCCAGGCACAGTGGTCAGAGCTGATTTGCAACCAAAGAGCAGAACAAGAAGTCGTCAAGCCTGAGTCCCCATGAGCTGAGATCCTCTCCCTCCTGTTCTCCTCCCTCCACCTCTAATCCCCCCTTACTTCCTGTCTCTTCTCTTCTTTTGTTTGCTTTCTACCCGTTCTTTCTCTTTTCTTTCACCTTCTACCCTCATTTCTCTTCACTAAAGCAACCTACGCCTCCAGGACAAGGGTTAATATTTGACAGAATTAAACTTCCTGCTAATTTGACAACGGATGCATTACCAGGGAGCTGGAGGAACAGCTGCAGCCTCCTCTGCAGTGGGGATTTTCTGGCAAGCCCGGGCAAGAGCCCTCTGCTCCTGCTGGCTATCTGTTATTTCCACTCGGGAGCCCAAATTAAAGTTGCTTCTTTGCCTTAGCAGCAAGGTGTGGCCAGAAGTACACAGGTTGTCAGAGGACAGTGATTTCAGGGATATGTGTTTCTGGAATTGAAATCAAGGGAGACAGAATGACAGCTGACACAAGGTGAGGGCTGAGGAGGAGGCAGGCGTGAAAACCCAGAGCAGACCAGCGGCAGTGCTTCCCCAGGGTCTTATAAAACCCGTCACCCCAAACCGGTTCCCCTTGCTTTAGAATCTTCTGCATGCCGGTTACCTCAACCTGCTGACAGAGATATTTCCCTCGGTAGTTAAGAATCCTTTGGTAGTGAGGAAAGTTTCTGAACTTTAAAAACTTTGTGGGGCTGCGGTGAAAGAAAGTAAGCCCTTGTTGCCATGCTAACACCAAACCGTTGATTTCCAGAGGCTGTGGAAAATTATAGTTTTCATTAAATGCAAATCGTTGCCCCCAAACCAGCGATATTCGTGGGGATGAAATTGTCATTGGTTTTATTAACTAGGACAGGCTACATTAAACAGCTCTCTAAAGGCATTCTGCTATGGAAGGTTCTGGAAAATGAGCAGAAAGTGACTCATTCTTTACTGTCACCCCCCACAACAAAGTGCCCCCTACAGCAAAACACCCCCTGCAGGAGCTGCAGCTTAGCAGTGGGTGGATTGAGGGTGTAGCAAGTAGGCTAAAGAGATGCTCCCAGGGGACAGTAATTAAGCTCTTCAACAAGGGTGTTAGTCACAGTAGGTGGGACCACCCCAGTCATCCTGCACAAGTCGCAGCCAGAGAAGCTGAAAGGAGGGAGGAGCCCCGCCCCCCACAGCCTCTCCCTTTTCCCAGCCCTGCCTACTTAGTAAGTAGCACTTAGCATGTATACAAAGGAGGGGAGAAATAGGGAAAAAATAATTTGACATAAATGTCTAGTAAGGATCTCTCAAGGAAGAGCATCTCTGGTCTATGGCAGAGTTGAAACTAAAAAAAAAAAAAAAAATGTTTGGGAAAGACTGAGCAATTCTCCCCTCCTCCCAGAGAAACAAATCTCTACTTGTAGAGGCACCTGAAGTTTAGTGACTCATTCCTTTGTGCACTGCAGGTGACCTGGCATTTAAGAGGCCAGATCTAAGTATCAAAAGGCAGATACTTACTGAGGGCAGCCAGCAATTTTCACTAGTGGCAGAATCCTTGAGATGACTTTCAAACTCAGAATTCTGGCACACACACACACACACACACACACACTCCATCCATCTAGCCCTCCCTACAGCCAAGACCTTTAGCCAACAGGTGGGTTCTCCATTTCTCTGGATTCAGATGGGACCTGGGTGCAGTTACCTGCAGTCACTGCTTTTGCAGGTTAGAGAAATGATTTCCATAGGAAAGCTATAACCCAATTATAGCCCAAGAATAGGGGGAAAGGAGAGAGGGAGGGTAGCGGGGAGGATGAGTGGAGGGAGAGTGATTGATGGGATCACGCCTATAGTTCATCTTATAAGGGTACACGTGAATCTTTCTAAATGAAGAATATAAATGTCTTACCACAGTAACTAAGAAAATGACATGAAGGCTATGTTAACCAGTTGATGAAAATATTTCAAATTGTATATAAAAATAGCACACTGTACCCCATAAAACTATTAATGTACACAGCTATGATTTAATAAAAAAAAAGGGGGGGAGGAAGAAAAAGAAAATGATTTCCACTATGGCAATGGTTTGACTGCCTCAGTCAGAACCAACCCTTTATATTTAAGACTAAATGCAATGGAAAACCAGAAATAGCAGTTTTTTTAATTTTGACACATCAAGAGGACGTGTATACATGATTCGGCACTGTAACTCTGCTCCACGGAATCCGCGGCCTCCTCCCATTTCTTGTCTCTTTCTTTCTTCCCTCTCTTCTCTATGATCATGTCCCCTTTCTCCATCTTCTCCCCTTCAAAAAGCAGACATAGTAGAAATGTAATTTGGGCCTGGGCACAGTGGCTCACACCTGTACTCGCAGCACTTGGGAGGCCAAGGTGAGTGGATAACCTGAGCTCACAAGTTCAAGACCGACCTGAGCCAGAGCAAGACCTCATCTCTAAAAATAGCCAGGTGTCATGGCAGGCACCCGTCGTCCCAGCTGCTCGGGCGGCTAAGGCAAGAGAATCGCTCAAGCCCAAGAGTTTGAGGCTGCTATGAGCTGTGACACCACAGCACCTGCCAAGGGTGACATAATGAGACTCTGTCTTAAAAGAAAAAAAAATAGAAATGCGATTTGTAACCTGTGTTAGACTTACTGGATTGTTTTGTACTTTACATGAGGTATGTTTACCATTTTAATTGAAGATGTAGTCATTTCAGTGTGTTGGCCGTTTTTACTCAATGGACCAGGGGCTGTGACGGGGAATCAAGGTCTTTACCTCTGTTTCACCATGTTAAGTGAAGGCATCATTTATCAGCGGCTGAGGGCCATGGGCCTCCTAGAGAATGTCAGAGAGTAGAAAGGGATGAGTTGGGGTTTGAAAAAACAAGACCAAGGACAAGATTCCTCTACCTCCTAGTTTACCAAAAGAACAAGTTGAAAGGCAGCCCTGGTCAATAATCCCCCACAAAGAAGCAACAGCCAGAGACCCCCACAGCTAGTTCCCCACTTGTGCCCTCCCTAAGACTTCCCGAGGAGGGCCTGGTGCGGTGGCTCATGCCTGTCATCCTAGCACTCTGGAAGGCTGAGGAGGGTGGATGGCCTGAACTCAGGAGTTCAAGACCAGCCTGAGAAAGAGCAAGACCCCGTCTCTACTAAAAATAGAAAAACTAGCCCGGCCTTGTGGCAAGTGCCTGTAGTCTCAGCTACTTGGGACGCTGAGGCAGGAGGATTGCTCAAACCCAGAAGTTTGAGGTTGCTATGGGATATGGTGCCACAGCTCTCTACCCAGGGTGACAGAGTGAGATTGTGTCTAAAAAATTTTTTTCTCAGGCTGGGAGGGTACACGGAGCCTGCTATTATCCTATAAGGCTGGGGCAACGCACAATGTGCTCCTCCCCTACCTGTTAGTTTCCTTTTCTCCACCTCAACACAAGAGATGAAATCAAGTGAAAATTAACACTAAGGACCCCACTGAGGGGAAAGAAGCTATTACAGGGCCAAGAAAGCAGAGTATGTGGACAGAACAAGGGGCAGGCCATCCCAGCTTCTCTGGGTGTACAGGATAATTTGGGAGACAAAGTTATTGTTATTTTTAAGCCTCGGCTGCCCATGCTCTCTTCTCCCCTGGGTGGGATGTCTCCGGGATCTATCCAACAGACAGCCTGTCCCACCGCCCAGCTGCTCAGCTGCTCAGCAGTCCCTGCAGTGGAGAAGGCGCCCCACATAATGAACACACTGCTGGGTCGCTTACTTCCCTAGATCAAGAAGTGCATGTCCACTGGGCCTAGACCATTTCCGGAGCCCAGCATGTGACAGAGCCACAACCTCCGGTCACTCTGTAAGTTATCTTCAGTTCCTCTTTTTTTCCCCCCTTCTCTTACTTTGTAAACAATAACCGTTGAAGGTCCCCCTATCTACTTATTCTGATGCCAAGATTAGCCTTGCTCAAGAAGATATTCTCCAGTTCTCCAAAACAGAGGCCCAAATGTTTAATTTTATAGGTAGGAACTTTACTTTCGGCCCTATCTGGAATTTTTAACCTATCTTCCCTATGCCCATTGTGTTCTCTGTAGTTATAGCTCGTCGCAGAATTCACGTTACCCGAGAAATAGACAAGGAGGAACTTCTTAATAAAGGGAGGAACTAACCAAGCAGAGACCCCACCTCACAAAGAGCTTAACCCTGTATTGGATTCCTTTCTCATTTGTATGTTCCCCACCCCACCTCCCAAAAAAGAATGATGGGAACCACAAAATCAACCAGTTTTGCAACTCAGTTTCCCAGCTGTCATAAAAACTTGTGTTCACTGTCCCATCTGGCCACACACGATTCTTAATAAGAAATGCAAGCGAACACAGCCGCCCATTGTGTGGAGTGAGCTAGCTGTGTACCTCTCCTCTCTTCCCAAAGACAGAAAAATTCCTGTTTGTATTAAGTGGCAGGTGCCAACCCCGGCAGCTTTCTCTTCTATAAGTTAAGGTCTAAAAATTAGAATTTCAAAACAGTGAGGAAGGTGGGAATATTACAATGTAGAACACTGAGGCGATCATGTAGTGTCATGGGGAAAAAAACAGCACAAAACCTAGATGAAGCAAAAATGTGAATGTAAAAGTGGAATCTCTTAGCATACAATTACTGGAGGAGAAAAACGGGCTAAAAATTTTGACACTCTTTTGAGTGAGGAAGACCTTTTTAAGCATTACAAAAAAACCAAAGATATACAAGAAAAGTCTGATGATTCAAGTACATAAACTGATCTCTTTTTTTTATCATAAACAAAAATTTTAACTGCCTGGGAAAACCCATCAGAAACAAAGCCAAAAGCCAAATGACAAAATGGAAAAAATTATGTTTGCAACTCTTATCACAGTAATTTCCTTCAGATAAAAAAGAACTCCTAAAACGTAATACTGTAAAAAAAAAAAGACCAAAAACCCACCACAGGGGATGGGTGTGGTGGCTCATACCTGTAATACTACCCTCTAGGAGGCCGTTGTGGGTGGATTGCTTAAGCTCAGGGGTTCTAGACCAGCCTGAGCAAGAGTGAGACCCCTGTCTCTACAAAAAATAAGAAAAATTAGCCGGATGTTGCGGCAGGCACCTAGTCCCGGCTAGTTAGGAGGCTGAGGCAAGAGGATTGCTCAAACCCAAGAGTTACTGTGAACTATGACCCAATGGCATGCTACCTAGGTCGACAGAGTGAGACTCTCTCTGAAAACAAACAAGGGCGGCACCTGTGGCTTAAAGGAGTAGGGTGCTGGCCCCATATGCCAGAGGTGGTGGGTTCAAACCCAGCCCCAGCCGAAAACTGTAAAAATAAACAAACAAACAAAAAAAACCCAACAGAAAAAAAATGGGAAAAGAATATTAGCAGTTTACAAAAACAGAAATAGATATGGCTCACAAACATATAACAGGGCAGTGCCTGTGGCTGAAAGGAGTAGG
>NW_003852501.1:845448-878825 GCF_000181295.1 Otolemur garnettii
GCCTTAGCCACTTGAGCCACAGGCGCCGAGCCTAATGGTTTTCTTGCAAAAAGGAAATTGATGGCTGAGGGACAGAATCTGAGGGAGTATTTCTATCGTATGCATATCCTTTTATAACATCTGCATTGTGAACCATGTAAATGTATTAAATTCTCAAAAATAAAACAGAATATTATAATGAAGAATAATATTAATAAAGAATAAATAGGCAATGACACATGAGGTTGAGTGAGCTTCAGAAAGGATGAATAGGACGGTGAATTTTATGTTATGTGATGTTCACCTCAATGTAACAACAAAGAAGACCAGCAGGATTCCAACAGGGAACTAAAGACCAAGCCTGTCCTTCCTCCAGTGCACCCCTCGCAGGGCACAGCACTACCAATGATGTGCTGATACAGGTGCAACAGCTGATTTTCCCCACCCCACTCCCCCCCAAACACTGGTTTGGATCATTTATTGGCTTCTGTGGTGTAACTATTCCCACCACTGAACACAATTGAGGCAAGATGCGTACAATTGACTCTTGTGAGCCAGTGACCAGGGCTACAAACTGCATCTACGCAGTTACTAAAACCAGTAACTGGGAGACATCCTTGGTCTCTGACCATTTCCTGTCCTCTGTCCTTCCTACCCAATGCCTCCTCAACAGCCATCCACTCCTTGCACATCAAGTAGAAGCCTCATAGTTTGGGAATAGAACCTCTCCCCAGAGGATAGTTCCTAATTTGTCTAAGCAAACATACATGCTGCCAACCATGGATATGCAAAGATATTTATCCCTTGGGACAGCCAGGTGAATCCTGAGCCATCTGGAGCCCCAGGGAATTTGCTTTCAGCCATTCTAATCTAGTTGCTTTGAGCCATTCCAATCTAGTAGCTGTATAAGGAATATATTGACAAAAAAGTTGTGAGGCCCTGGCCTAAGAAAATCATACTCATCTAGTCCTCTCATTAGTGACTGACTTAGGACCTCAGCACTATATTTATTAGTGCACACTATTCCCCAGACACAGAGATTAGCCCAAATATAGACTCATGACCCAATTCAGGCCAATAAGATGCCAGAGGAGGTTTCGGGGAGGCAACTGGAAAGTTTCCCATTCTTCAGAGACAGTCACAGGAGGAGATGCTTTCTCTTTCCCCTATATAGGAGGTGAGGCCCAGGACAGCTGCCACAGTCCTGCCGTCTTGTCAAACAGTCTAAGTGTGAGTCGCTTAAAGGAAGAAGAGCCACATAGATCTCTTAAAAACCCCAGCCAGTTTCTGGGCTTCCTATGCTGGAAGCCAATACATTCCTTTATTGCCCAAGGCACTTTGCTTTAGATTATTTTGTTTCTTGCTGATGAATACATATGTGTGTGTGTGTGTATATATACATATACATATATATATATATGTTTACACAGAGTCTCATTCTGTCGCCCTCAGTAGAGTGCTCATAGCTCACAGCAATATCAAAATCTTGAGCTCAAGCAATCCTCTTGCCTCAGCCTCCTGATCACCTGGGCCTACAGGTGCCCACCCCAACACTGGGCTAGTTTGTCCATTTTTAGTAGAGATGGAGTCTTGCTCTTGCTCAGGCTGGTCTCAAACTCCTGAGCTCAAGCAATCCACCCACCTTGGCCTCCCAGAGTGCTAGGATTATAGACATGAGCTATCATGCCAAGGCTTAAAGAATACATCTTTAAAAGAAAAAACAAACATAGATTTAACCCTCTTGTGATAGTTTATGTGTCAACATGACTAGGCTACAGGACCCACTTAGTATTCAGCCAAACACTAAACTAGGTGTTACTGTGAAGGTTTGTAATTGTGATTAACATCTCCTTAACGCGACTTCAAGTGAAGGAGACTACCTTTGATAATTGGATGGGCTTTATCCAAACAATTGAAAGGTCTTATTACAGAAGACAACTCCCCTGATAAATCTGTGTGTGTGTATGTATACACTGTGTTTCTCCAGTAGAACCCTAATTGATGCACCTCTCTTTTCCTTTATAATACTTATCTCAATTTGGGATTACATAATTTGTATCTATTTTTATATTTGCCAAATTAGCTAGTTAGACTATAGGCTTTATGCACATATGTAATGCCTAAAGTAGAACTGCTGGCCAAAGGTTATGCACATTTGGAAGGTGAAAAATATAGCTAAATTGCCATCTTCAGAGGTTGTACCAATTTATATTCTTACTAAACTACAGGCTTTATGTCATTTGTATTACAATGTGTTCTTAGAAGTTAGTAGGTATTCAGTTAATATAAACCAATGAAATTCTAAGAGGAGAAACATAAATTATGGTAGAAAGACATGAAGCTGTCAGGATCCCACCCTGAGAGCAATGTCTGAGACCTGGAAACTGGCAGTGATCAACTGAAGAAATACAAAGTTAGAAGCGACGGTAAAGAAAGACACGGGACATAAAGTAGGATTAAAAGCGGCAGCTGAGGGGTCCATTGCCCGTAGTGGGATTCCACCAATGGCCCCGGTGCATCAATTAGGGTTCTACTAGAGAAACACACACTCTGATTTTATTGAAGTCTATTTGCCCAGAGGGTAAGATGAGGGAGGGAACAAAGATGTCAGCGGTTTCTCTGATTGATCATACCAGCTTTTATTGTTATTATAATTAACCTTAAGGGTGGCCTTCAGTAATCTGAATTTTGATCCTTGGTTTGGAAAAGCCTCCTGCTTGAGGTCACACACAGATTTCTAGGGAAGTGTTAAGCTCCACTAGTTCTTTATGGAGTAAAACACTATCAGTGTTAATCTCCTCTGAGGGACCAGTAGGAAAGAGGCATTTTCCTCCCATCACCACCACAGAGGATTTTCCTCTGCTATAAGGGATATAAGCTCTTCTGCCCATATCTCAGGGCTTGAGCTACTCTCTTGGTCTCTGCCCCAGGCAAAGGCAAATCTCCACAATGGGTTTTTGCTTTGCCTGTTTAATGGGCAGGAACCTCCCCAGAAGATGTATCTTTTCTTACGACTTGTCATAACCTCTTCTACGACCATTATTCTCCTCAGAGTGCTCACAGACCCAGCAGCTGTTTGTAAGCTATATCCTCAACAGGCTAGAATTTCAGAAAAGGCAAGAAGCTTGCTAGCAATGGCTAGCTTAAACATAAACTAGTGATTTTTCTTTGTTCTGACTCAGCTTACTTTTTAGTTTTCCTCTTTTTCTGGGGGTGCTTTCCTTTGCCAATAATGGGGTCTTCCGTCCCCATTTTCCCAGCAGAAGGTATGCTGGATTGGAGGGTTTGTTTGACTAAATCACTTTTTCTTTTAGTTCCCCTTTCCTCTGCAGGTGACTCAAACATTTGGAGTAAATTACCCATCTAGTATTCAGCAGCAGCAACAGGCAAAACTCTTGAGTTTGGGGTTAGATCTGAAGCTCTGCAACATTCAAGTATTATGATCTTTAGCAGATGGCTCAGCCTCTGTAATCCTGCATTTCCACAACTGTGAAAGGAAGGTGTTGACCTTCCAGACTGGAATGAAGATCAGGAGATAAATGTATAAAGTACCTGGTCCATTATGCAGCCTGTATGTAGGGGTTGTAATAAGGTCTTCCCCCAAAGTTGGGGACTAGGAAGCTACACTGCTCTCTAACAGTCAAGTTGGTAACTGAGCACACACAGCCTCTGAGAAGAGATGTAAGGTGACCATGAAGTGGTAGCCGGACCCCAAGCTGGCTAAAGTTGACAAAATACCTACAGGTATTTTGGCAACTAGGAGGGGATTGGTCAGCTATAAAGCCCAGAAAAAGTAGACTCAGGGGCAAAACTTGAGGCTGTGCTTCTGAAGCCATGTCCCATCAGGCTCCAAAATTCAGTCTAAAAGGTCATTTCAATTGCAAGAACATATCTGTCTGTCCAAACTTGATGCTGTTCCACTTTTGAAATCACATAGATAGCTCTTTTTGTCAGTGACACGAGGGAGAAAACAACCTACCTACAACTAGGTATCATTCAACATGATGAACAGAATAGTTTCTCACATACCAATACTAACATTGATTTTGGGAGGGGTTGTTTGTTTGTTTGTTTGTTTTGAAACGGAGTCTCACTTTGTCACCCTTGGCAGGGTGCTGTGGCATCATAGCTCACAGTACCTCAAACTTTTGGGCTCAAGTGATCCTCTTGCCTCAGCCTCTCAAGTAGCTGGGACTACAGGCACCTGCCACAGTGCCTGGCTATTTTTAGAGCTGAGGTTGCACTCTGGCTCAGGCTGGTCTCAAACCCATGAGCTCAGGCAATCCACCCCCCTCAGCCTCCCACAGAGTGCTAGGATTACAGGCATGAGCCCCCTAACCTGGCCTTCTAACATTGAATATAAGTGGTCTTAATTCTCCTTTAAAAAGAGATAGACTAGCTGATGGATGAAAAAAAAAGCCCACCAAATTGCTGTATCCAGGAAATTAATCTAACTCATAAGGATACTGATGGACTCAAATGGTAATCTTGCTAAAATCACTTATTTCAGCAAGTGTAGCTATTCTCATATCAGATAAAATACATCAACAATGGTAAAAAAAAGACAAAGATGTTCACTATATAATGATAAAGAAAGCAATTCAGCAAGGGAATAATAACAATCCTGAATATATACATGTACCTAACACAGGAGGCCCCAGGCTCATAAATAAAATACTACTAGATCTAAGCAAAGAAATAAATGACAACACCATAGTTGCTGAAGACTTCAACTTTCCACTGACAGAACTAAACAGATCATACAGGAAGATCAACAAAGAAATACTGAACCTAAAAAGGACTGTAGAACAAATGGACCTGATACATACATCTACAGAACATTCTTTCCAAAATCTACAGAATATACATTCTTCTCATCAACACATGGGACATTTTCTAAGATAGATCATATGTTATCCCATAAAACAAGTCTCAACAAAATTCATAAAAATTCAAATTATTGGCTCGGCGCCTATAGCTCAACCGGCTAAGGTGCCAGCCACATACACCTAAGGTGGCGGGTTCGAATCCCCAGCCCGGACCCGCCAAACAACAATGATGGCTGCAACCAAAAAAAAAAAAAAAAGTAGCCGGGCGTTGTGGCGGGCGCCTGTGGTCCCAGCTACTTGGGAGGCGGAGGCAAGAGACTGGCTTGAGCCCAAGAGTTGGAAGTTGCTGTGAGCTGTAATGCCATGGCACTCTACCCAGGGGGACAGCTTGAGGCTCTGTCTCAAAAAAAAAAAAAAAAAATTAAAATTATTCCATATATCTTCTCAGATCACAGTGGAATAAAGTTAGAAATCAACTCCAAGAGGAGCTTTCAAACCTACACAAAGTCATGGAAATTGAAGCTGCTGCTCAATAATACTTGGATCATTACCAGAATTAAGATGAAAATAGAAACTTTTTTTTAATTGAATGATGATCATGACACAAACATCCAAAATCTATGTGATGCAGTAAAAGCAGTGTTAAGAGGGCAGCACCTGTGGCTCAGTGAGTAGGGTGCCAGCCCCATATACTGAAGGTGGTGGGTTCAAACCTGGTCCCAGCCAAACTGCAATAGAAAATAGCTGGGCATTGTGGCGGGTGCCTGTAGTCCCAGCTACTCGGGAGGCTGAGGCAAGAGAATTGCCTATGCCCAGGAGTTGGAGGTTGCTGTGAGCTATGATACCACAGTACTCTACTGAGGGTGACAAAGTGAAACTCTGTCTCAAAAAAAACCTACCAAAAAAAAAAAAAAGGCCTTAGAGCAGACAGATCCATAGCCTAATTTGACCAAAACTACAAAGATGAACTGGTACCTATTCTACAGAAATTATTCCATAACCATTGAGAAGAAGGGAATCCTTCCTATTTCATGCTGTGAAGCCAGTATCAATCATTTTCATATTAAAGCCAGTAAAGCGTATTCACACACATACACAAAGAAAACTACAGATAAATATTCCTTATGAATATTGATTCAAAAATCCTCAACAAAATACTAGCAAATGGAATTCAATAACACATCAAAGAGATAATTCACCATCATCAAGTGGGTTTCATCTCAGGGATGCGAGCATAGTTTAACAAATGCAAACTGAGGCCAGTTACCGTGGCTCACAGCTATAATCCCAGCATTCCAGGAGGCTGAGGCAGGCAGATTGCCTGAGCTCACGAGTTTGAGATCAGCCTGAGCCACAGCAGAGACGCTATCTCTAAAATAGCCTGTCTTTTTGACAGGTGCCTGTAGTCCCAGCTACTTGGGAGGCTGAGGCAACACAATCACTTGAGCCCAAGAGGTTGAAGTTGCTGTGAGCTGTGATGCCATAGCACTCTACCAGGGGCCACAGAGTGAGATTCTTTCTCAAAAAGAACCAAAACAAACAAACAAAATGCAAATCATTAAATATGACTCACCACATAAACAGATGCAAGAACAGAGTTTAATAAAATCCATCACCCTTTCGTGATAAAAACCCTCAACAAATTAAACATAGCTCAAAATTATAAAAGCCATTTTTTATGTCAGACCACAGCCAACATCAAAGTGAATGGGGAAGGTTGAGAGCATTCTCCCTGGGAACTGAAATGCGATGAGGGTCCTTTCTATCACCACTTGTTTTCAAAGTAGTATTATAAGTCCTCGACAGTCCTTTGTCAGGCAAGACAAAGAAATAAAAGCCATCCACACTGGGGAAAATAAGGTCAAACTATCTTTGTTCTCTGAATCTCAAAACACCATTAAGTAACAAATACTTATGTTTACAGAATATTCTTATGTTACAGAATATCCTCTATTTTAAGATACCACCAGTGACAGTTTGTCTTTAATTTAGAATAATGTTCAGAAGAAAAACACTATTTAATAAATATTTTCAAGACACATCTTAATGTTGGAGATAGTGTCTGTGAAAAAGGTCCATTTTAGATTGAAGAAATTCATAGCCCTGGGCAGTACCTGTGACTCAAAGGAGTAGGGCACCAGCCCCATATGCCAGAGGTGGTAGGTTAAAACTCAGCCCCAGCCAAAAACTGCAAAAATAGAAAGAAAAAAGAAAGAAATTCACAGCCCACCACTCCTTGCCAGGCTTTAGACCTTGATAATCCAACTGCTTTTTGGACACTTCCACTTCTGTTTGAACACCCATGAAATTCAATCCCTTGCCCATCAATCCTCTCACCCAAATCTGCTTCCATTTCTCTCGTTCATCTCTAATTCCATTATCAAAGCTTTGCTTAAGTCAGAAACCTTGACTCTTTCTTACTTGTCATCCTCCACATCCAACTGGCCACTGAGTCCTGTCCTCTTTGCCTCCTTAGCATGTTCTGACCCTGCCCACTCCCCCACAGGCCCCCTCGTCACCATCCTTGTTCACACCACCAGCCTCTCTCTCCTGGAAGACTGCAGCAACCAACTAATCTGTGCCTTCTGCTCACCACATCTGGAGCAGCCTTTTCAAAACTCTATCCTTCTTTAAATCTTTTCAATAGCTGTGCAAGCCCCTTAAAATAAAGTACCAAATGCTCATTATGACATCTGAGCCCTTCTGGTGGGAACCAACTCCACTTACCTCCTTGCTCAAGAAACCCCAGCTGTCCTGACTTCTTTTAGTTCCTCAAGCATTCATAGAATGCTGTAGCCACTGCTGCGTTCCCACTCTTCCCCTTTGTTTAACCTATACAGACACATCCTGCAGGCCTCAAGTAAGAAGATCCCATCCTCAAGGAGGCTCCCCTTGACCCCCAGATTAGAATAGGTCCCTCTGCCATATGCTCCTACAGCAGGGTGATCCCTCACATTCATCATACACATCACTGATGATCACTAGTAATCATCACTTCAAATCCCTCTTCCCACTTAGGGCCATTACAAAAGTTTCGAGATACACAAAAATCAAGAAACAGAAGGGAAGCAAACGAAGCCCTCCCAGTGACACCAATAAGCTGAACAAGTTGAAACTTGCACAGGTGAATCAGAAAGGACTCTGTTGACTGTGTTTCTTGAAAGTGAAATAAGGGACCATAGCACAGTCTGTCTCAAAACTTTCATAGTGGCCCATGCACATTTCTATGCTGTTCTTAATGCCTGGCACATAGGAAGTTCTCTTCAACATGTTGATTTTTTGATTTTACATTAAAAAGTGATATCATTAGAGGATAAACTTTATAAAAGAATAAATTCAAATATTTGCTGCATAAGAGCAGAGACTCTAGAATCAGAATCCTGGATTCATATTCCAACTTTCCCACTTATTAGCAAGGGGGAAAATATATGACTCTCTGTGTCTCAATTTCTTTCTTTATAAATGGGAATAACCATCTTACATACTTCATGGGGAGTTGTAAGAACTGAATAAATTTGTGCAAATAAAGCACATAAACCATTGTCTAGCACATAGTAGGCCCTCAACAAAGATTAGTTAGAATTACTTTTTTTATCCCAGAGAGAATTATAGTCAGTAAACTGAGGGGTTTATACAGTAAGAATTTGAGTAAGAAAAAGGTCAGTGTCTTGAGATGGAACTACCAAAAGTTAACATTCAGAAAGCATAAATACAGCCCGCACCTGGAGTAGACCTTTCTTAGTGATGACATGGCTATGAGCTGCTGCCGATACAGCTTTGAGAATCATCCAAATGAATTAAGGTAACTGGTCCAGACTCCAAGATTAAGTGACATAATACACATTATGAGCATTTAGGAAACCATGAAGTATGATCTAAATGTCTGTGGTATGATCACTACTATTATTAGCAGAGTAGTTCTATTACCCAAGCAATGGTATTGTAATCTGTCTAAAGCAACACAATTGCACATAATCACAAGGACCTATTAGAAGGGCAGAGGAACTGAAGAACTGGGAGAACAAAAATTGGGACAGTTTATCCAGCACAATCCAAACAAGAGGGATGTGCGTGCAAGACAAGACAGGTGACATTCATAGAGCAAAGTTTCTCCTGGGATCTTACAAAGACCTTGGCTCTGATTGTCAACATGACCATAAAGCAGTAAGTTAAGTAACTTGGTGATAAGTAGTTCCTGCCCTCGTGTTACAACCCAGAGGGGAGACAGACAAACAAATAATTGCACAAATGAAAGTGTAATTTTAGCTGGCACTAAGTACTGTATTGGACTGGAGAATCGCAAAAGGCTTTTCTGATAGTTTAAGTGGAACTAGGAGTGAGAGAAGAGCAGTGATGACCCTGGAAAAGCAGGCAGGGACCAAATCATAAAGGCTCTTGGTGGCCACTTGGAGGTAGTTTGGATTTATTTTGAGTATGAAATATAAGGACAAGATTACTTATGATGGAATTTGTGCTTTTAAAAGATCCTTCTGATTGCTGTGTGAAGAATGGATTGCAAAGGGCATTAAAGCAGCTATGGAGAGAGCAGTTAGGAGGATTTCTCATAGTCTAATTAAAGCATAATAGTAACACGGACGAGAGTGGGAGCAGTGGGTGGAAAGGGACAGATGGGTGATACGTGTAGGAGATAGGATTCATGTATCTTGGGGATAGACTGGATATAGAGAAGAAGCATGAAGGAGAAGTTCCGGGATTCTGGAATGAGCAGTTGGATTGAAGACAGACTTGCCATCCATTCTGTGAAATGAGCAAAGATGAAGGAGAAATAGATCAGATGTGGCTTTGGGTGGGAATGTAGACATTATGCCGTGAAATGGAGGTTGAGTTGAATAAGTTAAATTTAGGAAGCATACGGGACCTCTCAGGGGAATGGTGTCAAGTGTCAAGTGGCCATTTAGGTATGTAGCAGTGAAGCTTACAGAGATCTAGTCTGCCCTGGACACTTGGAGGTCACTGGTGTATAAAAAGCATTTAAAGCCCTTAGGATTAGGTAAGTCACCTAGGGGGAAATGTAGAAAAGAACTACCAGTCTCTTGTGAGCTATATTCTCATCAGTTAGATCCCTTACGCTATCAACTCTGGATGAGTTAATAAGATCAGCTTTCTTAACTACAACTTGATAATCATTTCTTCATCCATGGTGACTCCAGTGACCCTGGCAAGGTAGCAGCTGACCGTTCCACTGATAACAATTCTATTTTAAGACACAGCAGAAATTATTATCACCACTGCACAGAGGAAAACTTGGCCATGAAAGTTTAAGTGATTTAGTTAATAGTGCAGAATCGGTGAGAGATGGACAGGCCTAAGACCAAATCCAGGGCATGGAACTGCAGTTAGGAAGAGCTCTTTCTGTCTTCTGAGACTAGATCCCTTTCTGTCATCACAAGTTTGTGAAGAAACGTAGGAGTTTGTGATTCCAATGGGAAGACCATAGATAAAAGAAAGTTCTTGGACAAAATTAAATTATAAACCTGTGGGAACAAGAGGTCAGCACGAACTCAGGAAATTAATAAAGGGTCCATTGGGGATGTGGACTGTGAAGGATAAAGAGGAACTTACAGTGATGAAGGGAAATCTCAAATTTAAGGACATGATGAGTCAAAATGCAGGGCACATAAGGGCAAGTTTTATCGGAAAAGAGGGATGGCAAGCAGACTTCATCTCACACTTCAACTGGAATAGATTGGTAATAGCTCAGGGCAGGAGGGTTAGCAGAACCTGTCAAGGGCTGGAGATGAGGAAGTGGAGGTATCACACCTTTTCCTTTCCTGGACCAGAGAGTCCAATTAGAGGGTGGGTGATTAGAGGAAAATTTATTTGGATAGCTTAGACCAGGGTCAGATCATGGCTACATGGAAAGCCAGGCCACAAATGTTGCATTTAATTTAGTAGTTCAGGCTCGGTGCCCGTAGCTCAGCAGCTAGAGCACCAGCCACATACACTGGGGCTGGCAGATTCAAACCTGGCCCTGGCCTGCCAAACAACAATGACAACTACAACAACAACAACAACAAAATAGCCGGTGTTGTGGCAGGTGCCTGTAGTCCCAGCTACTTGGGAGGCAAGAGAATCACTTAAGCCCAGGAGTTTAAGGTTGCTGTGAGCTGTGATGCCACAGTATGAGGGTGACATAGTGAGACTCTGTCTCAATATAAATAAATAAACAAACAAACAAAAATAAAATAAAATAAATAATTTAGTAGTCCACAAATAGATTATTGAAGAGGGCAGAAATACAATAAAACCTTCAGGAAAATTAACATGGTGGTAGTGGTGTACCACATTAAATAAAGATGGGAAGGGCTGGAATCTCAGAGGAAAATAGGAGCCCTTTAGTTTGATGTAAATCAGGAGCTTTTCAGACTTTTCTAAGCAAGGGTTCTTTCCTTCCTTCCTACCTTCCTCTTTCTTGTCTATAACTGGTTGTAAACAGGGAATGCTTTCTAAAAGTAAAATCTCATGTGAAATCCCATCAGTATAAAGCAGAAAAAATAATCTGATCTCTTTAGGACAATTTATCTTATAGCTTTAAACATATATTCTTACAACAGAGTTGATCAAAGGATAAAGGAAATTGATTAAATAAACAGAAAAGTTTTAATCCGGATTGATGGAAGATAGTTGCATATGGTATTAGCTTTGGCATTCAAGCATCCAATTTATTTCTGAATATTATTTTGGTTTGTACATTAGCAAGAAAGATCTCCAGTCACATTGATTCACATAAATAAGTACTTGCATGTCATAATTTTTGTTTGTTTGTTTTGAATTTCGCAATTTGCCTGGAATCCCAAAGTACCTTTCCATTAAACTAATCCAGAAGATAGTGTCACAGGAATATTTGCGTCCTTAACAAAAATATGAAGAGCATGAAGCCTCCTAAGCACAAAGTAATTTTAAAAAATAAAGTGAGGCTAACTGTAGTGAAAGCCCGTGGGATAGACCATTTGCTGTGCTCAGTCATTGGGGTAAGAGCAGAGCGAGTGGTAAGGACGCTGGGGAGTCTGGCGAGGCACCGCATCAAGCTTGCAGTGCGCCTGCGCAGTAGCAGTGGTGCCGTCTGCAATTTCACATGAGCAGATGTGCAGTCTGGAAGTGAGAAAAGAACAGTTTACAGTTTGGACTTTCCCAGTATCGAGGACATCAGGCTTTGAATTTATGTTTCAATCTGCTGGTGTCACAATTCTTTGTTTTGCTTGGGTTGCCTTAAGAACTCAAGGAAAAAAAAAATGATGGGAGTCGGGTAAAAGAGAGGAGAAGGTGCCAGGTCTGAAAACTTTTTCTAGCTAATGGAAGAATCTCCATGATTTATTTAGTGATAGGTTTAAATTAAGGTAGATCATGTATAAACGAAGCGTAATGTATATTCCATTCCTTAATAGTATTACATAGTACATATTCATGTTTGTAGGAAGTGCATATTTATTTTTTTATTTAAAATTTTTTTATTAAATCATAACTTTGTACATTGATCCATTTATGGGGTTCAGGGTACAGCTTCCATAGGAAGTGCCAATTTAAATGAAAATTTAAAAAGTACTAATAATTGCCGTCCTCAGATTAAAGAAGGATATTTGAATCATTTATGTTCCAGAAATTTCAGGACCATAAGGAGTACAAGCACTGTGGGGATTGGGTGTTATTCACATTTAAACATATTTAGAGTCTGTCTTTTGTACTGTAGAGGTTTATTTGTTTGTTTTTAGTTCTTGGGCAGGAAAGGAATCTTTGGGAGTAGGGGGGGAAAAAAGAGTGTATACTTACTGGGATAGCAAATTAATATTCTATTTTTTAGAGTTACAAAATTAAAAGCTAATGTTTCTTGAGTTTAAATTACTAATCTTGTTAATGCAAATTAAGAATAATTCACTTTTCTTTGATTAATATTTGGTGAGTTCATATTAGAATGATTAAATTAAACAGTTTAATATACAAACTAAATCCCCTTAAACATTTAAATTGCATTTATAAATTTAATAGAATCAGTTTTAATTTTAGACATTTCAAATGCCTGTAGAGCTCATTTATAACCTAGCAAGCAAAACCTCCCTCAAGTACTTAAATAACTCTTACAAATATAACACATTAAGTGTATAAATATGGCAAATTAAATTCTCTGGAACATTCCAATTCCTCAGAAAAAGGAAGAGTATTAATAATGAAAGGGATGGGGAAATCAGAAAGAGATGGTAGCATGGTAGAGGCATGCTGGTAGGAGCCTTAAGGATGTGCCATAAGAATTTATGCCTAAGAGTTGGAGAACTGTGGTTCTCTGAAATCAGAATCACCCGAGTCCTCCAACATACACATGCCCAGATCCCACCCGGGACCTACTGAATCTCATTTGTTATGAATATTTTGAAAATACACCTTGATTCCTGGTATTGGTTATGTCTCCCCAAACTCCCTTACTCCCCAGTCCTCACCCCACATCTTACGCTCTCTTCCTACTTGTGAGTTCACTGGCTGAAGTGGTGGAGAGATGCAGATATGAGAGCAATCTCATGGAAAGAATCCTGTCTTCCTTTGTAAGCAAATGTTTAAAGAGGAGAACACCAAGGCTTGGCCAGACATGCATAGTGAGAAGACAGAAAGAAAAGAGACTTCAAAAACAAAGGATAGAGTTCTATATCTAACTATATTTCTATAGCAAAATAACCAAGTCATAAACCTTACCCTTTGTACCTAGTACATAGGAGAAATGAAGCACTAGGGTTTACCCCCATATATATACAAGGGGACTTGTAAAAGTTCATGGAAAGGGTATATTTTGGAAAAAAGTGCATGGATTTCAAAATCTTTTTGCACTGAAAGAAACTCATGCTAACTTGTTATTACCTGTCTGAAGAGGATCTAGTCTGAAGTACTAAGTAGGATAAGACATTGGTTTGAAAAGAGCCCCTATCATAGCAATGTGAATTCTGCTGAAATTGAAGCAAGAGCAAACATCACATTTGTGATGCTTGGGTGGAAGAGTGGTGAAAGCATTGATGTTTTTAGAAAAAGTTTATGGGGACATCGCCCCCAAAGAAATCAGAAGTTTACAAGTGAGTAATTCATTTGAAGAAGGGAAAAGGTGATGTTGAAGAGGGAGCCTGCAGTGGCACATCATCACATCAATCCGTGAGGGAAAAAAATTAATCTTGTTTGTGCCCTAACTGAAAACCAACAATTAACAGCAGAAACAATAGCCATTGTGATAGATATTTCAGTTGGTGCAGCTTAGATAATTCTAACCGAAAAATTAAAGTTGAGCAAACTTTCTACTGGATGGTGGCCAAAACCGTTAATGCCCAGTTCAGGTGTGGGCAAAAGCAGAGTTTCAATGGACATGTTTAATAAGTGGGATCAAGATCCCGAAGCATTTCTTTGAAGAACTGAAACATGGTTTCCCAGTAAAATCCTGGAGACAAAGCACAACCCACCCAATGGCTCCCAAGAGGTGTAAGTGGCCTGTCAAAGCAAAAGAGTAAAGGTCACAGCAAGAGTATTTTTGGATGCTAAAGGCATTTTGTTTATTGGCTTTCTGGAGGGTCAACGAACAATACCACCTGCTTGTTATGGGAGTGTTTTGAGAATGTTAGCTAAAGCTTTAGCAGAGAATGTCCAGGAAGGTTGCACCAGAGACCTCTAGCTACGGCTCATCCCACTCATCAGACAAGGGCGATATTGGGAGAATTTTGAAGGGAAATCATGAGATACTCACGTTAAAGTTTTGATTTGTCTCCTTCTAACTTCTTTTTGCTTCCTAATCTTAAAAAAGCATCACTTTTTCTTCGGTTAAGAATGTAAAAATGACTACATCTGTATGTTTAAATCCCCAGGACCTTCATTTCTTTAGGGACAGACTAATTGTATGGGATCGCTGCTTACAAAATTATCTTGACCTTGATGGAGCTTATGTTGAGAAATAAAGTTTGTACTTTTTATTGTTTGATTCTATATTTCCACAAACTTTTTGAAACTCCCTCGTGTGTGTGTGTGTGTGTGTGTGTGTGTATAACTTCAAATGCCTTAGAATAGAAATCTGGTGCTAAATATCTACTTTTGAATTCTGCTAAGAATGTGATGAGACTGTGACCCATAGTTAAATATTTACAGATGCATTGCAGGGTTTGGGTAGGGACTTTTCCCAAGGGAACCCTGCCCTGAATGACATAAAAAGTTCAATCATTTGTTTGTTTGTTTGTTTTAGCAGGAGCTTCTATGTGCCCAGCCCTGAGTGAGGCCTGGTGAAAGCTGTGGGAGAAATTCAGGTGATATTTCCTTTCCTCCAGACTGTGTAATTTTGTCAAGAAGATAAGTCTAACCCACATATAAGAATAAAGGAGGCCCAGGAGTTGGAGGTTGCTGTGAGCTGTGACACTACAGTACTTTATCAAGGATGATAAAGTGAGACTGTCTCTAAGAAAAAAAAAACAATAAAAGAGGGTGTACAATCAAATTCTGGGCAGAGTGTGACACTCCATAGGTGCAGCAGGAGATGGGAGGAGGAAAGCTTCTGGAAGAAAGCACGTCAGGCTTTACAGAGATAGAAAGACATCAGCTGAACCTCAGAATGGGTAGTAGCACCTGGACCCTCACCCACACAGTGGCCTCTGTGGGTCCTGAAGGACAGGTCCATTAGGGAAATTCTGACAATTTGGGGAAAGCTGACCACTTTTTACATAAAAATATCAGCACATATGGTCTGACACATGGTCTAACAACAGGAAAGAATATTTTTAATTGGGGCTGTCCCCAAAAAATCTAGAACATATGGTTACTCTCTTTACAGGCCAAGAAAATACTAATTACAAGAGAAGGCTGAGCTGACCAACTCTAGGTAGACAGTCACAGCCACGGCCATGCGAGAAGCCGCTAAACCATTGCCCTCCAGTCGTCAGGGTTTATGTACTTTGTTAAGGTTTCTGTTAAATTTTTCAGAAGAAAGGTCAGTGCCTGCGCTGTAAAAGGCAAGCAGGAGAAATTCTATTTTGATGTCTTCAATTACATTTTTTAGTATTCTCTCCATTGCCTCAAATCATTTTTGTACTACGCAGAGCCTAAATAATGAATGTACAAAATCTTTCTTCCACCTCGGGTCATAAAATAAGATCCAATTAAAAATTACCTTCCCTTAAAGCAAAAGGGAACATCCATACCCCGTGAAGTTCTTGAACGTATTAGCAGAGCTCTCGTTCATGCTGAGAAATACATTTTAAACTACCACAGTGCTTATATGCAATTTTGTTCTTTACTTTCCTTAGGTTTTCTCATTTGCAGCTTGCTGTCTAAAATAAAAGGCATGTCAGAAGCTTCTTGATCCAGTTTTGCAATTTAATAATTTTCGCAATTGATGGAAAAGAAATAGTTTTAGGGGTTTCAACTCAAGTCTTGGCTGGTTAGAATATGTTGCATTACACCTTTCAACTCATCCAGAGCTCAGAGATCACTTGCCAACCGGTTCTCAATATTACCAAGGAAACGCACATTGTTCTCCTTTTATGGTCAGTGACTGCATTAACCAAGACGGTGTGGCACCCATTGCTGACAGACAGCAATGAAGCCAGCATTTGAGCAACCCTTTCCTCTTACTTTTTAAGCTAAATATTAAAAATGCATCTTAAATTACACCATATGTGTTTCTGATTAAAGCAAAAAGACATGTTCATGATGTTTCCTGGGCACCAGACTTGTCTTTTTTTTTTTTTTTTTCAACTTTCCATTATTATCTGAGGCCTCAAAACACTTGGGTACTTTTCAAAACAGAACCCAATTTTCATTAGCTACAGTTGCTAAAGAGGGAGAAATAACTAAACATACAACAATAGAAAGGGAATGTTTTATACCCAGTAGAATATTTCCTAAAACCCTATGCTCAACCTTAAAAGGAAGAAAAGTCTGACATACGTTACAAACATGGCCGAACCTTGGAGACATCATGTTGGGTGAAATAAGCCAGATGCAAAAAGAGAAACAACTGTAGGATTTCATCTCTGCGAGGTTCCTACAGTACTCAGCCTCATAGAGGCATAAAGAATGGTGGCTGCCAGAGTCTGGGAGGAGGGGAGGAATGAGGAGTTATTGGTTAACAGGTATAGCGTTTCAGCTTGGCAAGATGAAAAGAGTTCTAGAAATGAATAGTGGTGATGGTTGCCCAATGTCCTTAATGCTACTGAACTGTATACTGAAAAGTGATTAAATGGTAAATTTTGTTATGCATATTTTACCACAATGTTTTTAAATCAAAAAATTACAGAAAAACTAAGTTACTAGTATTATTGGCTAGTCAAATGCATGAAAACACACTGTCTTTATCCCTGTACCTTGGTCTGATGCTCATGAATTGCCGGCAGCCTTTGGAGAACCGAGTACTCAGTAAATGCAGGGAGTGGCAATGGCTTGTTTCCTTGTATATGTAAAAATGTCAGTGCATTTTAATATCCATTTTAATAATAACACTAGCTAAGTTTCTTAAGTGTGTCCTATATACTGAGTACTGTTCTAAGTGTTAAAATTCTCAAGACAATTCTAAGAGATTTTTTTTTCTTTTTGAGACAGAGTCTCACTTTGTTGCCCTTAATACAGTGCTGTGCCATCATAGCTCACAGCAAACTCAAACTCTTGGGCTCAAGCCATTCTCTTGCCTCAGCCTCCCGAGTAGCTGGGACTACAGGCACCTGCCACAATGCCTGGCTATTTTTGGAGATGGGGTCTCGCTCTTGCTCAGGCTGGTCTCAAACCCCTGAGCTCTGGCAATCCACCAGCCTGGGCCTCCCAGAGTGCTGGGACTATAGGCAGGAGCCACCTCACCTGGCCAAGAGATTTTATATATGATGTTAACTAGTATCAGAGATAATTTGCCCTCGGTCACCAGCCAGCAAGTGGCACACCAACAGGAGTAATAATCAAAACAGTACATCTCCAGGGCACACGCTTTTTAGCATTAGCTGTAAACTAGGTTTTTAGAAAACAAAGGAGCCTGGTGTAAGTGTTACTATTTTCATGGGTAAATCTCTTTCCTCAACTGTCATTTCTTCAATAAGCATTTGTTAAGCACTTACAGATATTTATTGCATCATATCAGGCAATGGGCCCAGGGCTAGAGATTAATGAAACTAATAGGCTATAGTCTTACAATCCAAGACAGAGAGAGAGACTAAGTGAAAGATGCACAATGAGATGCCATAAGGAATCCTGTGGGGCCACAAAGAGGAAGGGCTCAGCTCTATCTGGAGTGGGGCACTTTGCCTATTTTTTCCCTTTGTGTACACTGGGCAACATTTTTACTCTTTAATTGCACAGGTATAACATATAAATAGATTGGGCATCCGCAAAAAATAAAGCAAGTATCAGAAGATACTTGAGGATTCAAGATAATAAGATATAATGTGAGCAACAAACAATACATGGTGTATGTACCCAAAGAGGAGGATAACCCACAAAAATAATTCAAGGAATCACACTTGTCAAGGGGCCTTCAATCTAACAGGGAGACAGACTAAAGGCACAAACAAGAAATATATCTTCAAGCAATAATTTCTAAGGGCAAATTAACATAATGCAGAAGATACATAAGTCAGCATTAATCCGGAGCAAGGCAGAGGAACAAAACAAGATCCCAGAGATTTGGGAGCCAAGTTTGAAATAAAGGAGGGGTGCTGCTGGTGAGGAGAAACAAGGAGAAACTACTCAGCACAGATACTGGAACCCACAAGTCCTGCAGGGCTGACCCAGTAACATCAGAGGAAACAAGCAGTGGGAGGGACTGTGCTGTAGGCAACTCCTCACAGATGACCTGGAGAAACTCAGGAGGAAAAGAAGCATTTGCACATTAATTGAAGAACACTGAAAAATCCACTGCATAAATTTTAATTTTTCTGGTCCCAGCAAAGGGAATCACTGCACTTGTGTGCATCTAATAAGGCAAAAGCTGAACTTGAAATAGTTAAGAGGTCAAGTGTTTATATTATTAAAACGTCATCAACAGAAGGCCTCAAAGTTGTCATAGGGCACTTACTGCTGACTCTGACTTAGACCTTGGATAACTGACTAAGTCAGGACACAGTGTGGGAAAAGGGCAAGAGGGCAAAGGCCCATCAAAGACATTCAGCTCTGCAAAGTCTACTAATAGCTGCTCTCCAGTACTGCACAGGTCAGTAGCTGTCATAGGGCTTTCCCAGGGTGTACCTCTGCAGCAGCCCCTCCAAGGGTCCATTCATTTTATGTTCACTGTTCTTCTGAAGGTGGGAAATAGTAGACCAGAGCCCAGGTCCCTGACCTCAGCCAACCCCGACTCTCTACTGCTTCTGAAGTGATTATGCAAAATTCTGTTTCTTGGAATGAAAGGACAATGGGTTATATTTATGAATGCACGCAATAGAACAAATATTTCCAGCTGAGATCTATGTAGCCTCAAGAATCTATTTTATTTGTAGTAAATTAACTTGTAGTCTGCCACACGCCATAAAGAATTTGAGACCAAATGAAAGGTTTATAGAAAGTAGATGGATGGCGAATTTGGTTAGACTATATAGTACCATTAAAAAAAGTATTCTTCTGAATTTCCAAAAGTACTGAAAATGAGTCATGGAGAAATTATGAGACTGGGTCAAGTTTATTCCCCAGATCTGTTTGTTTACAACTCTAGGTACTTAGAACAGAGCCATGCCCTTCCTGGGAACCATGACATACCCTCGTCTGGGAACTCAGCAGGTATCAGTTCACACCCCAATCTGATCCCTGAAAGATAATGACTTTGTAATATCAGGGATCAAAGAATAAATGTTTTCTGACACTGCGAAATTTAAAATGTCAGCTACATTTCATCATAACCATATGAAAAATGTGTTTCATTTCTGTTAAGCTGTTAAAACAAAGAAGCTACAACACACACACACACACACTGAAGAAGGGAAGACTAAAACAGGGCACGTAGTGGAGTAAACAACACACTGTTCCCTGGAAATCACCAGCAGTGTTACAAGCGCAAGGATACTGTCTGCTCTTTGACTTCCACTTTTCCAGCCTTCTTCCGATACAATTCCTTTTTCATTGCTAGATGGGCTGAAGATGTGTCCCCCATAAAATCATGAGTTGAAGTCCTAGCCCCCTAATACCTTAGAATGTGACTATATTTGGGTATAGGGTCTTTACCAGGGTAATTAAGTTAAACTGAGGTCATTAGGGTGAGGCCCTAATCCACTATGACTGACGTCTTAATAAAAGGAAATTTGGACACAGACACACACGGAGAAACATGATGGGAAGACTCGGTGAGAGGCCAGCCACCTAAAAGCCAAGCAGGGAGGCTTCAGAAAAAACCAACCTTGCCAACACCTTGATCTTGGACTTTTAGCCTCCAGAATTGGGAGGCAATTCATTTCTGTTGTTTTAAAAGCCACCCAGTCTGTGCTACTTTATTATGACCACCCTGACAAACACAGCACCTTCCACTAGGTTGTAAACGGGCTGAGGGCCAGCCTGAGCTGGGGGTACATATCGTGGATCCTGGTACATAGTAGATGCTTAATAAATATTATTAAATAAATAGCTGACTATAACTGGATGTTTGGCCCATTTTACTGGAGTACAGAAATTTAACAACTACCACAAACGAATGAAGGAAATTCTCTCCCTTTATCCAAAAAAAAAAAACTACTTTGTATTCATTCAGATTTTGAAAATAGTGCCCTCTCATTGTAAAAAACAGAAAACAGTACAAAAAAGGGAAATGTAATCACCAAAGCCTTGACACTTTGAGAGAACTGTTTTAAATTTCAACTCTTTCCAGTCTTTTTCTAAACACATATAAATTTTAACACAGTAGCAATAATACTCTATAACTTATGTCACATTTCCCTGCATCATCAAACAAAGATTCTTCAGAAACATCTTAAACGGCTGTAAAATTTATGTCGTAAGTATCTTTTTTTTTTTTTTTTTTTTGAGATGGAGCCTCAAGCTATCCCCCTGGGCAGAGTGCCATGGCATCACGCTCACAGCAACCTCCAACTCCTGGGCTCAAGCGAGTCTCCTGCCTCAGCCTCCCAAGTAGCTGGGACCACAGGCGCCCACCACAACGCCTGGCCATTTTTTGGTTGCAGCCATCATTGTTGTTTGGCAGGCCCGGGCTGGGGATTCGAACCCGCCACCTTAGGTGTATGTGGCTGGCACCTTAGCCGCTTGAGCCACAGGCGCCAAGCCGTAAGTATCTTTCATCATTGAAATCCTCATAATTAGGAATTCAAGTGTTCCTAGCTTTTTCTGTCATAATTAGCAAGGCAATGAATATCTTTGTGTGAGAAAGCTTTTATCCACTTTTCTGCGTTCTTTAAAGGATGACATCCTAGCACTACCATTACTGATTAAAAAGGCATGGCCTTTAGATATACACTCTTCTATTGCTTTTAGAAAAAAATTAAAACAATTCATACCCTTGAAGCAGTCCACGTGATTCCCCACCATACTTTACCCTTAAGCATTACTTTTACCAACTTTGCTAATTGGATAAGATGAAATGGCATTTGAGCATCATTTTAATTTTGAATCCTTTGAATATTGATGAAGGTTGTCATTTTGCCCCATGCATTAACCATTCGTAATTTTGCCTTTTGAATTGTCCGGGTGTACCTTTTGAAAGAGGCTTTTTTGAATACTTTTGATGAAGTAGTTTTCTAGCTAGGCCCCTACTGCAATATTACCCGCCCTACAATCAAGGCCTCTGCTTCTGAATTAATGAGACCACACATTCTGGATCTGTCCCGGAATCTTATGATGGGCTGACACACCATAATGAAATCTTCAGTGTTCTGAATCGACAGAGAAACTTGTCCCAATTATTCACCTCCTGGGAACAAAATTTTGATACATAAATTGCATGTGGATATGTTTAATTTAGCTATCTAAGTCTGAAATCAGATTTCTTTGTGGAATGAACAGAAAGTTCTTGGTTAAAAGCAACCAAACAGAACTTTTTTGAGAAAGACAGATAGCACCCTACACCCAACATAGTTTTGGTGTAAACACCTATTTCCCATTTGTATTTATTAAATTCAGGACGCAGAAGAAATGAAAAATACATATGCTTCCCAGCTGATCAATTCTAAAAGTTACAGCCTTAGTAAAACAGAATACGGTAAGTTGCATAAACCTTGTAGGTCTTCTAGTCAAATCTCTAAATGTTCAGATGATGAAAATTTCAGCAGAAATGATTTTGAAACTAGTAGCTGGTGGATTCGAGAGCCTCGGTTGTTCAGGGATATTGAGGACACTGAGCAGGTAGGGGAGGTGGTCTAGGATAGTGGGGAGAGGACCCCGCAACTGTGAGGCCAATGATGTGCTTCCCTGCCACCTCCTCACTTAGTCAGTCCTCAGCGCTCTTGCTTCCCTTTCTCATTGTCCCAGTGGATCGGGTGTCCCTGCACCTTTCCGGGGATAAGCCCGCCCCCCCACTCCCCTCACCCCTACAGGTCTGTGTTCTCCCTCTTGCATTATCACCCTTCCCCCTCTCCCCATCTGCTTCTCAATCTCAAAATAATTCCATTTTCCCCTTCCTAAAACAGAACCAGGCTCCCGAGCTAACATCACCCTATGTGCCCCCTTTTCAGACTCCTTGGAAGGCACACTTGGTTTTTGCTTCCCTTCCACTTCCTTCTCACACACATATGCAAAAGCATTAATAACTGCTGTTCGGACTCCATCCCCATCTCCAGCTGGGCTGGCCTGCTCTTGAACTTCATGTAAATGAACTCAAACAGTGTGTATCCCTTTGGGTTTGGCTTCTTTATGCATTTATTCATTTTTATACACAACTTAAACTTTACCATTTTAGTCACTTTAAAGGTACAGTTCGGTGGCATTAAGTGCATTCCAATTGTTATGCAATCATCACAGCCATCCTTCTCCCGAACTTATCTTCCCAAATTGAAACTCTGTGCCCGCTAAACAACGTCTCCGCGTTCTTCCCTCTCCCCCAGCTCCTGCTAACGTCAATTCTACTTTCTGTCTCTATGACTTTTTTCTATTCCAGGTACCTCAAAAAAGTGGACTCACGCAATACGGGTCCTTTTTTGTCTGGCTTATTTCACTTAGTATAACGTTTTCAAAGATTCACTCGTGTTGTAACATAAATCAGAACCTCATTCTCTGCAGCGCTAATATTTCATTGTTTGTATAGACTACATTTTGTTTATCCATTCAGCAGTCAATGGATATTTGCATTGTTTCTACCTTTTGGCTACTTTTTAAAATTTCAGATTACTATAAGGGTACACATAATTAGGTTACAATCTTTGCATTTGTTAGGTAAAGTCCCTGTTGTGGTTGTGTTCACACCCAGGAAGTGTGCCATATACCCTTACATTGTGCTCATTAGATGGGAGCACACCCACCCCTCTCTCTTCTTCCCTCTCTCCCCCCCTTCCCCTTCTCCAACTTGAATTGAACTGAGTTTTTCTCTTGTGTGAGTGTGTTAGTTTGTCTCTGGCTTCCTCTTAGTATTGAGTACATTGGATACTCACTTTTCCATCCTTGTGATACCTTGCTAAGGACAATACGTTTCAACTCCATCAAGGTTAATACAAAAGATGTAAAGCCTTCATCTTTTTATGGCTGAATAGTATTCCATGGTGTACATATATCACAGTTAATCAATCCATTCCTGGGTTGATGGGCACTTGGATTGTTTCCACATCTTGGTGTTTGCAAATTGAGCTTCAATGAATAATCTAGTGGAATCTAGTCCTTATGATAAAATGATTTTTTTATTCTTCTGGGTAGATGCCTAGTAATGGGGTTGCAGGATCAAATGGAAGGTCTATTTTGAGTTTTTTGAGGACTCCATACTTCTCTCCATTAGTTTGCAGTCTCACCAACAGTGTAAAAGCGTTCCCTTCTCTCCACATATGTGCTTTTGGCTATTGTGAATAGTGATGCTATGAACATTAGTGTACAAATAGCTGTTTGAGACCCTGCTTTTAATTCCATTGAGTACATAGGTGTGGGGGTGAGAATGGACCCCAACCTGGGACCATGGTCAGCAGGAGAGACAGCTGGGGAAATCACAAGACTTTACATCAAACTTAGTGCATAAAACCGGAAGCCTGTAAAGGCATAGACTGTTCCATGTGCCTAGGGGAGCAGCATGAGAACAATGCAGCACCTGTCCTGTTTCCTGGAGTCTTTTTATTGGGTACATAAGAGAGTATACGTGCAAGAATGCACAGCTGTCAGTAGTTAGCACTCAAGGTTAAGAATGAGAGGGGGAGATTACAGCCCCCAGGAAGGTTGAGTAAAGGGTAAGCAAGGATGTAGGATAATGGTACATCTGAGACGGCCAGATAACAGTGCAATGGGAAGAGATCGGGGGGTGGGGCGGCAAGTCCACTCTCCTCAGACAGACATCTCAACTTCTCTAACCTAAGCTACTGGTCGATGATCTCAACTTGCTTGCACTGCTGATTTCCCCATGCAGGGACAGTCACATAGACATTCCCCTGACTGAGCACTTTACCCTGAGTGGGAAGGTCTGTGAGGAATTCAGCCTGTCCACCTCCCACGTATAGGCAGAATAGAATTGATGCATCACATGATAATTCTGTGTTTAACTTGGTGAGGAGCCACCATACTGTTCTCCACAGTGATCACACCAATTTATATTCCACCAGCAATGCATGTTTTAATATTCTCTTCGACACTTGTTCTTTTATGGTTTTTCAATAATAGCCATTCTAATGGGTGTGAAGTAGTATCTCATTGTTGTTTTGATTTATATATTTATTCTTTTTTTTCAATTTGAAAGCAGTCACTGTTTATTAATGGACTAGATTACAAAAATAATTAGGGCAGATACCTTAGTTCATTCTTCTAATAAGCCTATTGATTTGGTCTTCCCTGTTACCAGCATCTCCACCTTCTACAAAGTGGCTTGTCTTTTTCTTCATTCCACTCCATGGAAACCATAATTTCAAGGGCCAAAGGAAGTTATTTGCTTCTTTGAAATGTTTTCCAAAAGTATAGATCTCATGAATCAGATCTTTCATGCAGATAATGCCATATTTACCAAGAAATCAAGCAATCAAACTGTTATCAGTCGATACAATTCACTTCTTATTGATTTTGTCATAACCACGTGCTTATAGATAAGCTCATTTACTGACTTCAGATTTGGGTAGCCCATGCAATATACCGTTCTACAATCCTCAGCATGTTAATCGAAGCCTTGTTGAACTTAACAGAAGTTCCACTGAAGATCTGGTGAGGCAAAGAAGTTGCCACACCTTTTGGACCTCTGGACTCACAATGTTGATACCTCTGATCCTGAGCACACTTCTTGCTTTCTTTCTTTTTTTTGAGACAGGGTCTCATTATGTTGCCCTCGGTAAAGTGCTGTGGCATCACAGCTCACAGCAACCTCAAACTCTTGGGCTTAAGTGATTCCCTTGCCTCGGCCTCCCAAGTAGCTGGGACTACAGGTGCCTGTCACAACGGCTGTTTTTTTGTTGTTGTTGCAGTTGTTGTTATTGGGCTGAGTTTGAACCCACCACCCTCGGTGTATGTGGCTGACACTGTAACCATTTTGGTAAGCGGGAGGGGAAGCCCAAACTTCTTTCTCAGACATTTGATCTTCAGCTCTAAGAAATTCTTTCATATTTTCTTGAGAGTTTCTGGCACAGTAGGAATATTCTTTTTTTTCTCTTTGACACCCCCCACCCATGGTTCCAACCAGAAAAGAGGATATACATTTATTCTTAAAATGTTCTCTGCCCTTTGTTCCCCTCTGGCCTATTAGTTCTTTGTTTATTTCTCATCTTGGCTGACTCTGCCTCTCTCTGCTTGGTACTGTGGGTTTCCCTGGGTTCCTCACAGCTGCTTCTGCTTTCTGTGCACACAGTCCCTGGTGATCCCATCCACTTCCATGATGGAAGTACCACGCCCATGCCTGAAACTCACAAATCTGTATTTTTCTGGTCGGGATTGCTCTTTCTCAATGCAGGATTTGTCTTCATATAATCACTTGGAAATAAAAGAGTGCAAAGTTTAAGACCTGGTTAAAAATATGGACACTGTTAATGGTCTTCATTGTTAGAGAATGGGATCCGGGGATGTGGGAGAAAGAAATGACTTTTACATATTTTAAATTGTGACTAAAAAATCCATAAAATTTACCATCATAACCATTTAAAAATAGAGTTTATTTCTTAGAGTAGTTCTAAGTTCACAGCAAAAATGAACTCAGGCTACAGAGATTTCCCATATACTCCCGGCCCCTACACAACCACAACTTCCCCCACTATCAAAATCCCAAGCTAGTGTGATACATTTATTATGATAAAAGAAAAACTCCTAGATAAAATAAATGTAACAGAGTTGATTTGTGCAAAGAATAATAATTCTTGAATCAACCAGCCCTCAGAACCACAAGTTCAGAGAACTCTGCTCTGCAACATAGTCAGTTTTTATCTATTTATAGAAGGCTGAAGAAAGTAAAACAATGAACAAAAAGAGGATTGCTCATTTCAAAGTGACATTCCTTGTAAAGGTTAAAGCAGAAGGAAGATCCTCATGATGCCAGTTACAACTGACCTGTTTGGGAAGTTGGCCATTTTTCTCTCTCAATTTCTTGGAAGGTCAAACAGCTTCTTTTCCGTGTGGTTGTATAGAATTTTGGTACCGGTGACTCCATTTTGGTTTGGTCTAGTGGAGCCTTGGGCTGGATCTCAGTCCTAATCAGTAGCCTCAAATAATTTTGATTTAACAACAGACCCACGCGGACACATTATTATCACCTGGAGTTCATCACTTACATTCTATCTTGGTGTTTTATATTCAATGGGTTTGACAAATGTATTATGATATGTATCTACCGTTATAGTACATACAGAATCATTTTGCTGCCCTGAAAATCCTCTGTGCACTGCCTATTCATCCCTCTCTGCAAACTCTGGCAACCACTGTCAACCACTACTGTCTCCATAGTTTTACTTTTTCCAGAATATCATTTTTTTTTTTTTTTTGAACAAAGCCTCAAGCTGTCCCCCTGAGCAGAGTGCCGTGGCATTACAGCTCACAGCAACCTCCAACTCCTGGGCTCAAGCGAGTCTCCTGCCTCTGCCTCCCAAGTAGCTGGGACCACAGGCGCCCGCCACAACGCCCGGTTATTTTTTGGTTGCAGCCATCATTGTTGTTTGGCGGGTCCGGGCTGGGGATCTGAACCCGCCACCTTAGGTGTACGTGGCTGGCACCTTAGCTGGTTGAGCTATAGGCGCCGAGCCCAGAATATCATATTGTTGGAATCATACAGTCTGTAGACTTTTCAGGTTGGTTCCTCTCACTTAACAACAAGCATCTAAGATTCCTCCATGTCTTTTCATGGCTTGATAGTACATTTCTTTTTATCACTGAATCGTATTCCTCTGTGTATATATATGTACTATTGAAGGACATCTTTGTTGCTTCCACGTTTTGCTAACAAAGTTTTTATAAACATCCATGTGCAGATATTTGTGTGGACACAAATTTTCAACTCCTTAGGGTAAACCCCAAAGAGCATCACTACTGGGTTGTATGGTGCAATGGTTTACATTTGTCTCTCCAAAATTCAGGTGTCAAAACTTAATGGTCAATGTCATGGTATTAAAAGGTGGATTTCTTTTTCTTTTTTTCAGAGGTGGGGTCTCACTATATTGCCAAGGCCTGTCTTAAACTCCTGGGCTCAAGCAATCCTCCCACCAGTAGCTGGGACTACAGGTGCATGCCACTGCATCTAGTAAGGTGAAGTCTTTGAGAAATGATTAGGCCATGAATAAGATTAAGGATCTTATTTAAAAAAAAAAAAAAAAAGCTTCCTGCACCATTTGGTCCTCTTGTCCTTTCACCTTCTGCCATGTGAGGACAAAATGTTCTTCACCTTCAGAGAATGAGGCAACAAGGCACCGTCTTGGGGCAGACCTCAGACTTAGCAAACAACTGAACCTGCTGGTGACTTGAGCTTGGACTTCTCAGCCCCCAGAACTGCGAGAAATAAAATTCTATTCTTTATAAATTAACCCATCTCAAGTGTTTGTTATAGCAGCACAAAACAGACTAAATCATATGGCAAGAGCGTATTTACCAACTGCCCAAATGTCTTCCAAAGAGGCTGTTTCATTTTTCATTCTACCAACAACAAACAACAGCTCTTGTTGCTCTTCACCCTCACCAGCATTTGGTGTTATCAGTGAAAGAATTGATAAGATGGGTCTTATTAAAATCGTAAACTTCTGCTCTGCAAAAGACACTGTCCAGGGAACGAAGACAAGTCACAATCAGGAAGAAAATATTTGCAAACATATCTGATGACGTGCTGTACCCAAAGTACACAAAGAACTCTTAAAACTCAACAATAACAAAGTAAACGACCCAAATAAAAAATGAGCAAAAGACTTGAACAGATGTAGAAGATATACAGTGACAAATAAGCACATGAAAAGATGCTTAACATCATGTCATTAGGGAACTACGCCTTAAAACAACAATGAGGTACCCCAACACACCTCTTAGCCTGGCCAGAATCCAGCAGAACTGGTTTTCATGTGTATAGTTTGGAAGTGATCAGTACATTCACACTGCTGTACAATAGATCTCCTGGATTTCATTTCTTCTTGCAAAACTGAAACTCTATGCTCATTGAACAACTCTCTGTTTTCCCTTCTCCTCAGCCCCTGGCAACAATCTTTCTACTGTTTGTGTGAATTTAACTACTGTAGTTATCTCAGATAAGTGGAATCACGCAGTGCTTGTCTTTCTGTGACTTGCTTATTTGGCTTAGCATAACGTCCTCAAGGTTCATTCATGTTGTAACATGTGACAAGATTTCCCACATGTTTTTAAATTTAAAAATAAGCATTAATGTTTTTAATTAGTTAAGCTACGCTATGCTGGTTAGTTGTCCCACCTGAGTGGCTTCCCTGCCAAGTCATCCATTCTCCATTGATCTCCCCCTGCTCTGAGTCCCAGGGGGCCAACCTCTGTGTCCTCACCTGTGTCTTTTGGTTTCGCTTTGGAAAGACCACAGGAGAGTGGAGGGCAAGAGGTCTCTCTGTTTTCCTCCACACGCTACTCCCTTCTTGCCTTCCTACTATCCAATACTACATGGATATGAGGAGTGTACTTATTTCCTCACATCTTTGCTAAGACTGGGCACTACAGAAAGGTGAGATCTTCGGTAATTATATGACAATTGCCCTTCCTGCATATGTTAAGGAGCTGCCTTTTACTCTCTTCTCAGCACCAGCTCCGGGGCTCCCTCACCCCACTCTGGCCCTCGGGCTATCCCACCTGCAGCCCTTTGCCCCTTGGCCTAGGAGCAAGAATGACCTCCCGCTGATGCTAGGCCTGGCATGCTCTTCACTATCCTTTTTTTGTTTGTTTTTTCAGTTCCTTTAACCTTGCCCAGACCTTGGTAAATAGTGCCTTCATTAAACCCTTTTGAGTATGCCATCTGTTCATAGGCTTCCTGCTAAGATCCTGAGCCAGACAGATGTAGATATTAAAAAAAAAAAAAAAATTCACAGTGTAGAAGGCTAAGAAGTGAAAAATAAAATCTGAGTTTACCTTCATAGTCCTTTCCTCCATCCCATCCCAGGTATAGTTGCCATTCCACCGGGTGCATCCTTATTCCTGGGCGAGCTCTGATTAGTCTGAGACAATCATGCTGAATCCTTTTCCCTTGCCAGTAGCTGGTTCACACACCCAGACCTCAGCCAGCAGTGTAGGACATTTCTATCTCCCCAGGACACGTGAGTCACTGCCATGACCCAGTTCGGGGAAGGAATACACAAGAGAAATTTGCTGGGGGGGTTTCCCCTCTGGTGAACCCCACCTGTGAAGACAGTTTGAGGCAGAGTCAGCTGAGCCATGAGAATCCCAGAAACAGAGGCAGGCCTCTGGATGAAGCCACTGTTATTGCCAAACCTAAATGCAACCGGCCTCCTCACTTTCAATTGTGGAACCTGACAAATTTCATGATTTTCTATTTACTTGCAACAAAAGCATCCTAACCAATACATACATATACGTACAGTAGAAGACACATACCCAAATGGCATCATACCATATATATTGCACTGCAAATCTCTTTTTTCACTAAATGATGTATCTTGAACATTTTTTCCCAAGTAAACACATTTAGCTTTGCTTCGTTATTTAAGTACTGGATGGTATTTTGTGGAAAGAAAACACCACAGTTTATTTACCCTTTCCTCTAATGAGGAATACTTAGGTCATTTGAGGTTTTTGCCTTTTACAAACAGTGGCATACATAGTGTCTGTATTGATACGGCGATAAAAGAAATTCTTAGTGGAATTACTTGCTCAAAAGTCCATGAATTTAAAGCGTTCATTCATATTGCTATATTATCTTCTGAAAGGTTTTATCAATTTGTACTTTGCAACCTCATGAGAGAACTTCGACAACAAAAATTCCACTCCCACAAAGAATAAGGGAATGTACTTATTTCTTCACATCTTTGCTAAGACGGGGCACTACAGAAAGGTTAGATCTTTGGGAATTATATGACAATTGCTTTTCCTTCATATATTATTCATTGATTATATTATTCATTTTTGACTGAGGTCAAAGCATTTTTATGTGCTTTCTTTAGAAAGCAATTCATATTCTTTCACCCACTTTTCTATTTTCCATTTAATTGAAATTTTTCTTACTGATTTGAATTAGCACTTCGCATAGTTTAATTTGTTTTTGTTGTGTTTTTTGTTTAGAGACAGTCTTACACTATTTCCCAGAGCTGGAGTACAGTGGCATCATCATAGCTCATTGTAGCTTCAAACTTCTAGGCTCAAGCTAGCCTACCACCTTAGGCTCCCAAATATCTAGGGCTACAGATGAGCACCACTACCCCTGGCTAATTCTTTTTTACTTTCACGTTTTGTAGAGACAGGGGTCTTGCTATTTTGCCCAGCCTGGTTTTGAACTCCTGGTTTCAAGCCGTCCTCCCATCACAACCTCCCACAGCACTGGAATTACAGGTGGTATAGTTTTTTAAAATAGCTATTTATTATAGCTATGATCTATTTTGCTCACCACTTTGGTCAATCTTTTTAGAATTTTTTGTTATTATGTTTTTCACATTACTTTTTTCCACATTTTTTCATGACAAAGTTTCATGCAATTTACTGTATTGTTTTCTTTTCTCATTATAGGATATTATTTTATGCCTTAAGTCCTTCCCCCACCCCAAGACTATTATCTAAATTCACTAATATTTTCTTCCGGTGATGCATATTGACACTTCAATTTTTGACCCAAATGAAACATACTTGCTCTATACAAATCTGTGTTCTTCACACTTTTTTTATAATTAGCATATTGGGATTTTTTTTTAAAATGTGGTACTAGCTGATGTAGTACAGATATATCTTTCTATGAAATCTTGACAAAAGCAAAAATAAAATTACATAACAGATGTAATTTGAAACACATCAATCTGGCAAAAGAATGAAATTAGGCTTTCCGTATTTTACGATGAAATTTGAAAGATCACCATATGTGTACCCCACTCTGAGATCTCAGAACTGCTCTTCCATGTGTACACACTGTTCAGCACAGGGGGGCTACCAGCTTGGTACTGGTGGTCACGCCTCCTTGGTTAGGCTTGGTATCAATCCACAGAAAGAAAGGAAGAAGGAAAGAGAGAGAGTAACAAAGTAAGACAGAAGTAAACTGGGAAGCATGATCAACGTTGACCTCCAGGCAGGAACACCACTTTTTGAAATGCCTGGACTGCCAGAGAGTACAATTTATTTCTCAACTTCCTCCCCAAGAAAGCTCTTCAAAGTCCTCTGCATCTCTAGTACACAACCCCAAAGTGTCCACTGTGCACAAAGTAAGAGTATAGATTCTGGAGCCACACTGCCTGGTTCACACCGGACACTGCTGCTTAACAGCTTAGCATTCTGTCTCTGGGCCTCAGTCTTCTCTCCTGTAAAATGGGGATAATAATAATACTTACCTTGTGAGGATGTCCTGGATAATACATTTAAAGCATTTTGCATGGTGCCTAGAATAGAATAGTGTTCAATAAATATTAGCTCCTATCTTTATTAGGGACTAGTTAAGTCTATCTGAACCATAAGTCTATTGCAGAAGTCCAAGGGAATACCAGAAGGTTAGAAATTATTGTAGGTCCCAATTTTGCTGTTACTTGGCAGGTTTGCAAAGATCATACAACTTCTGCCTTCCTATTTTCCTGTGGATAACAAGTGGATAATTAGTGGCCCTTTATAGGTAACTACTAATTGTAAAAGAAAGTAAATAAGCAATTTGAGGGCTTCTATTATTACTGGGTCTTATTCACCTGACTTAAAACGTGCTGTTTTTTCTCCAACTGACTCAGTGCGTTAGTCACTGGTATTATTCAATAAAGTAAGAGAAAGTTCTTGAATCATTTCACCCCTGCTTACAGATGCTAAGATCCTACTGTATTAATGACAAAAAAGAGCTTAGTGACACTGCAAAACAAAGGCAATGTAGTTGAGGGAAAGGAAAAGTGTCTTAATTTGTGAACTGTGCAACTGGGGTGCTTTTTGTGGTAATTCTTCTCACAATAGCCCTGTATAGTTTTTTTTCAACTGACAGTTGTCCTATGATGTTCTCCTCCCACATAGAAGCAAACTAAAACTTGGCGAGCTCAAAAAACAGGTTCACTAGGGCCATGTATTGTTTTTTTTAATTTTTTGAGACAGAATCTAGCTCTGTTGCCCCAGGCTAGAGTGCCATGGCCTCAGCCTAGCTCACAGCAACCTCAAACTCCTGGGCTGAAGTGATCCTCCTGCCTCACCCTCCTGAGTAGGTAGGACTACAGGTACCCACCACAATGCCCAGCTGTTTCTTCTGTTTTTAGGAGAAATGGGGTCTTACTCTTGCTCAGGCTGGACTCGAACTTCTGAGCTCAAGAGATCCTCCTACCTCAGCCTCTTAGAGTGCTGGTATTGGGGTCATTTTAGAAGACTACGTACACATCTGCAAGTTCCCCCCAAATTGGTACAATTAAAATGCATACATTTATTATTTTATTCCTTTTATTGCAGTGCATTCCAGCTCTGTCTGGTGTGCTCTATTATTGCTGAGTTCTTGTGCTCATTTCTTATACCTCACTGTTTTATTTTTTGGTGTATTTATTTTGCTATTTGCTTTATCTAGTAGGCCTTCTATTTCAGTGATTTTTTTTATTTTCAAAATTAATAACTGATTCTTTTATAAAACTGCCTGCTCTGATGTTGCAGTATCCTTTCATAGCTCTAAGGCTTTTTAATTACAGCTCATGTGAAATCTGATTTGCTATATTAACAGTCACCTTGGGCATCCATGCTTATATTTATTGTCTGTCCTTTGTGTCAGTTTTCCTTAAAAGACTGGTGATTCTCTGCTTGTTGCTCGTCTTTGGGATTAAACAGCCTTGCTTGTAGGAGATGGTTGTGATGTCAGGAACCTGGCCCTGGTCATTGTGGATGGGCCACGGCAGAGATGCTGAGAGAAGAAGCCAGTGTATCTATTTACGTACT